>NC_091233.1:20277323-20299823 GCF_040958095.1 Procambarus clarkii | reverse complement strand
TTTTCTCTCCTTCCTCTTCAACTCCTCGAGGTCGTGTCAACAACGAGGAGAAAACTCCAGTCTTTCAACTTTTGGAAATGGAGCCTCTCAGGTCTATTTTTATTTTCGCTTGTTTTTACTCTTCTTTAAGGCAAGAGTTCTTGAAGGACAAGTACGAGTGAGATGACATGGTGGGCAGGGAGGGAGGGAGGGAGGGAGGGAGAGATAGGGAGAGAGATAGGGAGAGATAGGGAGAGGGAGAGATAGGGAGAGAGAGATAGGGAGAGAGAGATAGGGAGAGAGAGATAGGGAGAGAGAGATAGGGAGAGAGAGATAGGGAGAGAGGGAGAGAGAGGGGGAGAGATAGAGGGGGAGAGATAGAGGGAGAGAGGGGGAGAGATAGAGGGAGAGAGGGGGAGAGATAGAGGGAGAGAGGGGGAGAGATAGAGGGAGAGAGGGGGAGAGATAGAGGGAGAGAGGGGGAGAGATAGAGGGAGAGAGGGGGAGAGATAGAGGGAGAGAGGGGGAGAGATAGAGGGAGAGAGGGGGAGAGATAGAGGGAGAGAGGGGGAGAGATAGAGGGAGAGAGGGGGAGAGATAGAGGGAGAGAGGGGGAGAGATAGAGGGAGAGAGGGGGAGAGAGAGAGGGAGAGAGGGGGAGAGAGATGGGGGAGGGAGAATGCGTCTCAAGACAGCTTGAGACGAGAGGGAGAGGACCAGGAGCTAGAGCTTAATATCCACAAAAAAGGATGAAATGAGTCACAAACTCGTCTTCTCAGCTAATACATCTTATCCTGTACGTAATGGTCCTCAAAATACAAAGTCAAACAGGCCTTAAATTGCCCCCATTTTCTCTACATCGGTAGATCAGGTTAGGTAGGTTGTCTGGGTTTGCGCTTTTCGAGTCGGGTTTGGACTTTTGTGCAGACGAGGAGTCACAACGTGGCTGAAGTATGTTGACCAGACCACACACTAGAAGGTGAAGGGACGACGACGACGTTTCGGTCCGTCCTGGACCATTCTCAAGTCGATTGTCGATATGAAGTGGATCTCACAAGCGACTTGAGAATGGTCCTGGACGGACCGAAACGTCGTCGTCGTCGTCCCTTCACTTTCTAGTGTGTGGTCTGGTCAACACAGGACTTTTGTATTTTGTACGTTGTAGCGAATTAAGAGAACGTGGTGGGCGAACAGGCAAGCCCAGCTGGGTGTGTACGTGGTTAAATTAACCCACTTGTTTGGGTGCAAGTTTCGTAACCCACTACCACTATACCCTAACGCACCCCCTTCCCTCTCACACACCTTCCCTCCCTCTCACACACCTTCCTCCCCTCTCACACACCTTCCTCCCCTCTCACACAACCTCTCCCAGTGTGTGCGCGAGGTCTCTTGAGGCAGACAGGTTCACCAGTGTCTAGAAGAACGAGGAAAGGGTCCTACAGGAGAGGCGAGTCCCCTTTCTGCGTATCCTATGATACCCAGGATGTGATTCATACCCTAAGCCGCCTTTATGTAGCTTGGACCCGTCATGCACGCCTGTGGGTGGTGGTGGACCCCATACCCACCCTGACAGAGGACCCCATACCCACCCTGGCAGTGGCCCCCATACCCAGGTCCACGAGGCCCACCCGAAATGTCCAAGTTAGAGAACGCTTACCCATCACGTTTTTCAGGAAGTTAAACGCCAACCTACGACGTTCTTAAGCTACAGTGAACGCTGAAGAAGGTGTTCTTCAATAGAAGAGACGTTCACACGTGTGGATCTTGAAACAATGTCGTTCCTTAGGGAACTATCTGTGACGATACAGCTTCAGATTGTATACAGCTCTGTCCAGTGCTGATTCATACAGATTCAGATAGTATAACTCTGTCCTGTACAATCACCATCTACTAATACAATCACCACCCCACTGACACTATTAAGCCCTCCATGCTCCACAGGAAATACAATCAAGTAACCTTGGAGATCTTAATTTACCTCAAGAATGCAAGGGAATACAACTTAATGGCTTTCACAGACAAGGGGAAGGGAAGGAGAGAGAGAGAGAGAGAGAGAGAGAGAGAGAGAGAGAGAGAGAGAGAGAGAGAGAGAGAGAGAGGGAGGGAGGGAGGGAGAAGGAGAGAAGGAGGGGGAGAGAGGGAGAGAAATTAATCTTTCGTGGGGCCACTTTTAGGGAACTTAAATCCTGCTCGACCATTCACCTGACTGAATCCAATGTAGTATGAATGGGAACAAACTCTTGAAAGCAACACAGCACCGCTCCTGTGCCAGGTAAGTCCACTACGGGTTCACCATAGCCCATGCTACCCCGCTCCTGTGCCAGGTAAGTTACGGGCTCACCATAGCCCGTGCTACTTGGAACTTGTTCAGAGTAGCTGAATTTATAACAATGATGAGAAACCGGGCCGCGGGGACACGAATCCGGAAGAACTGCGATAATGATGATAAACTGTCATTGTAACCAAGGAAGGAACCCCAACCTTGAAATCATGTGAACAAATCCACAAGGGCCGTGACGAGGATTCGAACCTGCGTCCGGGAGCTTGAAATCATGTCTCTAAGGAAGGAAGGAATTATCAAGGGAAAGCGCCAAGTCATTACGACTATATAGCACTGGGAAGGGGTCAGGATAAGGATTTGGGATGGGACGGGGGAAGGAATGGTGCCCAACCACTTATGGACGGTCGGGGATTGAACGCCGACCTGCATGAAGCGAGACCGTCGCTCTACCGTCCAGCCCAAGTGGTTTCCACGCCTCTTCAGTCCTCGTGTAATGATTTACACGTTTTTACAAATCAAATTTATAATTCTGAAATAACTACTAATTGGAAAGGAAATCTGGAATAGGCAGATTTTCCTATGACAGGAAAAAGGAAGATTATTACGAGGCGAAACAGGAAAAATAAACCACAATAAAAACAGAAACAAGCAAAAAATGCACACTTAATAACCCAATCTTATCTTGAGGTTATCTTGAGATGATTTCGGGGCTTTTAGTGTCCCCGCGGCCCGGTCCTCGACCAGGCCTCCACCCCCAGGAAGCAGCCCGTGACAGCTGACTAACACCCAGGTACCTATTTACTGCTAGGTAACAGGGGCATTCAGGGTGAAAGAAACTTTGCCCATTTGTTTCTGCCTCGTGCGGGAATCGAACCCGCGCCACAGAATTACGAGTCCTGCGCGCTATCCACCAGGCTACCAGGCCCCTGGCACAAAGTCATAATCTACAATCGAATAATCTACAGTCAGTTGGCATTAAGAAGACGGAAGTACCAACACGAAATGGTTTTTTTACGGGGCTATTCATGCCCGTGCCACCTCTTGGGTGGCTTAATCGTCATCAATCTTCACACACGAAAAAAACACGAATTAGCCCGAATTATAAGGATATCCGGGCTGAGGTGACCGAGTGGGTGAGCTCTCTTGGTCAACACTGAGTTCTGTGTTGGTGAGCTCCCTTCACGACTATATCCAACTCTCTCACACACACACACACACACACACACACACACACACACACACACACACACACACACACACACACACACACACACGCACGCGCACACGCGCGCGCGCGCACACACACACACACACACACACACACACACACACACACACACACACACACACACACACACACACACCTGGAGTATGCAGCCCCAGCATGGAGTCCATATCTAGTCAAGGATAAGACTAAACTGGAAAAGGTTCAAAGGTTTGCCACCAGACTAGTACCCTAGCTGAGAGGTATGAGCTACGAGGAGAGACTACGGGAATTAAACCTCACTTCGCTGGAAGACAGAAGAGTTAGGGGGGGACATGATCACCACATTCAAGATTCTCAAGGGAACTGATAGGGTATATAAAGACAGGCTATTTAACACAAGGGGAACACGCACAAGGGGACACAGGTGGAAACTGAGTGCCCAAATGAGCCACAGAGATATTAGAAAGAACTTTTTTAGTGTCAGAGTGGTTGACAAATGGAATGCATTAGGCAGTGATGTGGTGGAAGCTGACTCCATACACAGTTTCAAGTGTAGATATGATAAGAGCCCAATAGGCTCAGGAACCTGTACACCAGTTGATTGACGGTTGAGAGGCGGGACCAAAGAGCCAGAGCTCAACCCCCGCAAACACAACTAGGTGAGTACACAGACGGGATATCACCATCACCAGGAATAGGTTGGGCACCATTCCTTTCCCCCCGTCCCATCCTAAATCCTTATCCCTTCCCAGTCGTAATGGCTTGGCGTTTTTCCCTCATTGTTCCCTTTCTCCTCTGTCTGAATTGTTGAGAGAAAATATTGAGGCTGTGAAATGGGATCGAACTCGAGTTCCTGGACTCCCCAGACGCACGCACTACCGACTGGACCACCACTGAGCTCAAATAACTGCCGAAGGCTCAGTGGCTCATATCATACAGCCGCTAATTATTTCCACCCAGCCATTCATATACTGTATAACCCACGCTTGAAACAACCCGGCAAATCTCAACATCTAATACGTTACTCGGTCATTTATTCCATAAACCAACAGCTTTGTTTCCAAACCCGTATTTACCCAGGTCTTTCCCGAATCTAGAGTTATGAACTATTAACCAAAAGTCCTACAAGTCCAGCCTGGAGTCCAGGCTGCTACAGTCAGTGGGATAGTGTAGAGGTGGCGAGTGTGCGTGCGCGTGCGTGAGAGAGAGATTGTGGTTGTGCTGCTTTAAGTCTGTATAGGTCGGTTGGTGACACCATTATAAGGGAGTGCCATTAAGTAGAGTATGTGTAGTCTGTTAGCCTTTATCTATTACATATTTACGGCCGTGGTGGGGTAGTGGTTGTGGTGGGGTGGTGGTGGTTGTGGTGGGGTAGTGGTGGTTGTGGTGGGGTGGTGGTGGTTGTGGTGGGGTAGTGGTGGTTGTGGTGGGGTGGTGGTGGTTGTGGTGGGGTGGTGGGGTAGTGGTGGGGTAGTGGTGGTTGTGGTGGTTGTGGTGGGGTAGTGGTGGTTGTGGTGGTTGTGGTGGGGTGGTGGTGGTTGTGGTGGGGTGGTGGAGTAGTGGTGGGGTAGTGGTGGTTGTGGTGGTTGTGGTGGGGTAATGGTGGGGTGGTGGTGGTTGTGGTGGGGTAGTGGTGGTTGTGGTGGGGTAGTAGTGGTTGTGGTGGGGTAGTAGTGGTTGTGGTGGGGTGGTGGTGGTTGTGGTGGGGTGGTGGTGGTTGTGGTGGGGTAGTGGTGGTTGTGGTGGGGTAGTGGTGGTTGTGGTGGGGTAGTGGTGGTTGTGGTGGGGTAGTGGTGGTTGTGGTGGGGTAGTGGTGGTTGTGGTGGGGTAGTGGTGGTTGTGGTGGGGTAGTAGTGATTGTGGTGGTAGGTGGTGGTGGCGGTGGGTAGGGCACTGCGATAGCATCTCCATACCCCGCAACCTTAGTTCCCAGTAGTTCTTAGTAGTTAGACTTGTGAGAGCTTGGTCCAACAGGCTGTTTGTTGCTTGGAGCGGCCCGCAGGCCCACATATACCTAAAACCAGGGGGCTCTGGTACGTCTTCCAGGAACGTCTATGAGCCTCAACCCTCTCCCCCCAAGACGTTACAACGTGAGAGAGATGCGATAGGGGTGAGAGAGAGGGGGTGAGAGAGAGGGGGTGAGAGAGAGGGGGGGAGAGGGTGAGGGAGAGGGTGTGAGAGAGAGAGAGAGAGAGAGAGGGGAAGAGAGAGGGGTGAGAGAGGGAGGTAGGGAAGCACCGGAAGCAACCCCACCCTAGCGACCAGACCGTCTGGGAAAATATGACGGGCGATACAGGTGAGGAACTGAAAAAGAAACAGTAAGGACGGACCATAAATAAACAACGAGAGAGGCAAGAGGAAAAGAAAGGTGGGGGAGGAAGAAGCCGGCTAAGAAAAACATAGGTGATGTAAATAATAAATTTATATATGTATATACATGAATATATATATATATATATATATATATATATATATATATATATATATATATATATATATATATATATATATATATATATAGTTACGAGGATACGAGGACAAGGAGCTGGGATACGAGGACAAGGAGCTGGGGTATGAGGGCAAGGAGCTGGGGTATGAGGGCAAGGAGCTGGGGTATGAGGGCAAGGAGCTGGGGTATGAGGACAAGGAGCTGGGGTATGAGGACAAGGAGCTGGGGTATGAGGGCAAGGAGCTGGGGTATGAGGGCAAGGAGCTGGGGTATGAGGACAAGGAGCTGGGATATGAGGACAAGGAGCTGGGATATGAGGACAAGGAGCTGGGATATGAGGACAAGGAGCTGGGGTATGAGGGCAAGGAGCTGGGGTATGAGGGCAAGGAGCTGGGGTATGAGGACAATGAGCTGGGATACGAGGACAAGGAGCTGGGGTATGAGGACAAGGAGCTGGGGTATGAGGACAAGGAGCTGGGATATGAGGACAAGGAGCTGGGATATGAGGACAAGGAGCTGGGGTATGAGGACAAGGAGCTGGGGTATGAGGACAAGGAGCTGGGATACGAGAACAAGGAGCTGGGGTATGAGGACAAGGAGCTGGGATACGAGGACAAGGAGCCGGGATACGAGGACAAGGAACTGGGATACGAGGACAAGGAGCCGGGATACGAGGACAAGGAACTGGGATACGAGGACAAGGAGCTGGGATACGAGGACAAGGAGCTGGGATACGAGGACAAGGAGCCGGGATACGAGGACAAGGAGCTGGGATACGAGGACAAAGAGCTGGGATACGAGGACAAGGCGCCGAGATAAGAGCACGGATGAAAGGAACAGCGCCCAACTCCTTGGCCCATCGGGGGATCGAACTCCGACCCTGCAAGAAGCAAGGCCGTCGCTGAACCGATGGATCCAAGTGGACGGACATTAGGCTGACCAAAATACGGTGCAAACTGCCTATTAAGTAGTCGAACTTAATCCCTCAAGTCGAGTTTTTGTCACCATTTAATTCTCTCAGTTCTATGAACTTTTGCACTGGATTTCTTCCCTATTTCTTCTACCTTCTTTTGCTTCATTATTCTTTCCTTTACTCACTCACTCACTCTCACACTCTCTCACACTCACTCACTCACTCTCTCACACTCTCTCTCACTCTCTCTCACTCTCTCTCTCTCACTCTCTCACACTCTCACTCTCTCTCTCTCTCTCACACACACTCTCTCTCACACACACACACACTCTCTCTCTCTCTCTCTCTCTCTCACTCTCACACTCTCTCACTCACTCTCTCACACACTCTCACTCACTCTCTCACTCACTCTCTCTCTCTCACACACTCTCTCACACACTCTCTCACACACACACACACTCTCTCTCTCTCTCTCTCTCTCTCTCTCTCTCTCTCTCTCTCTCTCTCTCTCTCACACTCTCTCACACTCTCTCTCACACTCTCACACTCTCTCTCTCTCTCTCTCTGTGTTTTTGTGTTTTTTACCTCTTCCGTTTTTATCAGAGTATTTTTAACGTTAGCTTCAGGTTAATTTTTTTTAACGCCGTCCTTGTCATTCATGTCTTTATCACCCTCCCTCTACTCCCCTATCCCACTAACCCCTCCTCCCCTTTCACCCAATCCTGCTTAATCCCCCCTTCACCCAATCCTCCCTAATTCGCATATCCTTCCTAATCTTCCACCCAATCCTCCCTAATTCCCATATCCTTCCTAATCTTCCACCCAATCCTCCCCAATATTTCTTACTCATCTCGTGTCCAATCTCCAAGTTCGTAATTTCTTGTATTTGGATCATTATTGCTCTTCGATGCTGTAACCACTTGGATTGGAGGGTAGAGTGGCGGTCTCGCTTCATGCAGGTCGGTGTTCAATCCCCCCTTTCCCTTCCCTTGCGTTCGATGCTGTTCTCAATGCTAGCTATGAGCGCCTCTTCTTCGGCGTTCATTTGACGTCGAGTCGGCGTTCTTTTGACGTCGAGTCGGCGTTCTTTTGACGTCGAGTCGGCGTTCTTTTGACGTCGAGTCGGCGTTCTTTTGACGTCGAGTCGGCGTTCTTTTGACGTCGAGTCGGCGTTCATTTAACGTTGAAACGACGTAGCACTTTGATATTATCGCCACTGGGTATACTCGCATAATTGTGTATGTGGTGGACGAGCGTAGATTCTTGGGCTCCGCCTCAGTCGTTTGTTGTTGTTGTTTAAGAATCAGCAACCAGGAGGCCTGGTCGACGACCGGGCCGCGGGGACACTGAGCCCCGGAAGCACCTCAAGGTAGCCTCAAGGTAGCTACTGGGAACAAACCGTTCTAAGTAGCACGGGCTATGGTGAGCCCGTAGTGGACTTACCTGGCATAGGAGCGGTGCTGAGCTATGCTCCCCCAGCTGATGATTGATGAAGATTAAGCCACCCAAGAGGTGGCACGGGCATGAATAGCCCGTAAGTGGTGGCCCTTTCGAGCCATTACCAGTATCAAAAGATGATACTGGAGATCTGTGGAGGCGCTACTGCACCCTGCGTGACGGGAGATGTCTCCCGGACCAAGTGGTGACCAAATGGTGCCCAGCTCCGCCAAGCTATTACGTCTATATAGCAGTGGGAAGGGGGTCAGGGGGAAGAAATTTGGGATGGGACAGGGGGGGGGGAAGGAATAGTGCCCAACCACTTGTGCTATCAGAGAGTGAGCGTATTAGGGGGAAGAAGGGGGGTTATGCCCCCCCCCCTCTCACCATTCACCCTTTTTTGCTGTCAGGTCGACGGTTTAAATAGGTTTATTGAGAAAAGGGTATTTCAAAAGGGTAGAGTAGCTTGGGCTATTTCTACCCCTCGTCTATATAATGTTGGAAGGGGGTTCACAAGCTTATACAGTTTTTTAATTGTATTCTACATTTAGGATTGTAGTTTAGGATTCAACATTGTCTTCGACAGTAATGTTGAAGAGTCAGGACTGTGAATTAAGTCAGTACTTAACAGTACTGTGAATGTTTTGGAGATACTGATGGTGGTGGTGGTGGTGGTGATAGTGGTAATGGTGGTGGTGGTGATAGTGGTGAGAGTGATAGTGGTAGTGGTAGTAGTGGTGGTGGTAGTGGTAGTGGTGGTAGTGGTAGTGGTGGTAGTGGTGGTGGTGATAGTGCTGGTGGTGGTGGAGACACTGGTGGTGGTGATAGTGGTGGTGGTGGAGTAAAAAAAATATATAAACTGCAAAACATAAGACAAGCAGAAACCTGAGAAGCTTCCAAGCACCCCCTCCCCCCCCCCCCCCTCATCTACCCCCACCACACTTAACCTTGTCCTCCACCACCACCACCACCAACACTCCCGCCATCCAACAATTTCTTCATTATGCACCCCATACCCATGGTGGTGTAAAGGGTTACAGAGGCACATAATGGGTTCAGGAACTGAACCCATTCGTTTAGCTAAGCAAATGACAATCTTTTTGACACTAGTTACACATTAATGTTGTATCTACACGTACACATACATACATACATACATACATACATACATACATACATACATACATACATACATACATACATACATATTGATGACCAGACCACACACTAGAAATTGAAGGGACGACGACGTTTCGGTCCGTCCTGGACCATTCTCAAGTCGATTGTCAATCGACTTGAGAATGGTCCAGGACGGACCGAAACGTCGTCGTCCCTTCAATTTCTAGTGTGTGGTCTGGTCAACATACTTCAGCCACGTTATTGTGACTCATCGCCTGCATACATACATACATACATACATACATACATACATACATACATACTTAATCACCTACACAAATACACACATCAATAATCTTGATTTATCACAAGTGATTCAACAAGAGGCTCACAACAGTCACTATACAAGGCACTTTACATCTATGGTGAGTTACACAGTCTGCTAACCTTATTGGAAGACCTATAGTGCGGTTCTTCCTGCATGATAGTGAGATGATAGATGGAGTACCCCCCAACAAGAGTAAATGACTACAACTGCTCACCACCAACACCCACACCACTAAGTACAGACTAAACATTAGAACTCAAGGACCCTTTATCTGCCTCTCTCCCCGTCTCTCTCTCTCTCTCTCTCTCTCTCTCTCTCTCTCTCTCTCCGTCTCTCTCTCTATCCGTCTCTCTCTCTATCCGTCTCTCTCTCTATCCGTCTCTCTCTCTATCCGTCTCTCTCTCTCTATCCGTCTCTCTCTCTCTATCCGTCTCTCTCTCTCTATCCGTCTCTCTCTCTATCCGTCTCTCTCTCTATCCGTCTCTCTCTCTATCCGTCTCTCTCTCTATCCGTCTCTCTCTCTATCCGTCTCTCTCTCTATCCGTCTCTCTCTCTATCCGTCTCTCTCTATCCGTCTCTCTCTATCCGTCTCTCTCTATCCGTCTCTCTCTCTCTCTCTCTCCAAAAATATCAACAAATTACAAAAATCCTTTTAACTGCTCAATAATTCCGTCCTCTTCCCTAATACGTCGAATTCTAAACGGAATAAGAATAATACGTTAAAAATGCGACGTCATGTATAAAAATCAAAACACCATAATACTGACGTTTTCTATGCCTCGGCCTCGATGGGTTAGGTAGGTTGCTTGGGTTCACACGTTTCTGGTTAGGCAAAAACAGTCGCATTTTTTTTTTTTACGGAGTGTCAAGAGAACAAGGCCTAAATCAACAGTAGGCCTAGGTGTAGCGTTGATGCTGCTATGCGAGCTGCAAACACCAACAATCTGGCTGATCACACACGAGACACAATAGGCCTTTGACGTGGGTCTCAAAAAACATCAAAACACAATGATTTCTAATTTCAAAGCTGCCGCCATTTTATTGCGTTTTAAAGTATGGATTTTTTCGTGGACTAACAGACGCGGATATCAGACAGACTAATTGTTGGAATATATTAAGTTTTGTTTTGTTTTTCACCACCCTCCCTTTTGATAGGGGCCTGATGGCTGAGTGGACAGCGCTCGGGATTCGTAGTCCTGAGGTTCCGGGTTCGATCCCCGGTGGAGGCGGAAACAAATGGGACAGAGTACCCTTGAGGTAGGGAGGTAGGGAAGGGAAGGTTACCCTTGAGGGAGAGAGGTAGGGAAGGGAAGTTTACCCTTGAGGGAGAGAGGTAGGGAAGGGAAGTTTACCCTTGAGGTAGAGAGGTAGGGAAGGGAAGTTTACCCTTGAGGTAGAGAGGTAGGGAAGGGAAGGTTACCCTTGAGGGAGAGAGGTAGGGAAGGGAAGTTTACCCTTAAGGGAGAGAGGGAGGGAAGGGAAGTTTACCCTTAAGGGAGAGAGGTAGGGAAGGGAAGTTTACCCTTGAGGGAGAGAGGTAGGGAAGGGAAGTTTACCCTTGAGGGAGAGAGGTAGGGAAGGGAAGTTTACCCTTGAGGTAGAGAGGTAGGGAAGGGAAGTTTACCCTTGAGGGAGAGAGGGAGGGAAGGGAAGTTTACCCTTAAGGGAGAGAGGTAGGGAAGGGAAGTTTACCCTTGAGGGAGAGAGGTAGGGAAGGGAAGTTTACCCTTGAGGGAGAGAGGTAGGGAAGGGAAGTTTACCCTTAAGGGAGAGAGGTAGGGAAGGGAAGTTTACCCTTGAGGGAGAGAGGTAGGGAAGGGAAGTTTACCCTTAAGGGAGAGAGGGAGGGAGGCTACCTAACCTAACCTAACCTAACCTTCCTCAAATCCTCATATACTTCAAGAATACCAAGAGGGCAGCTCTTACCTCACTACCAGGCATCAAGGCCGCACCTACCCACCATCTCCCCCTACCTTACCCCTCCCCACAACCCCCCCCCTCCCCACAACCCCCCCCCCTCCCCCCCAACCCCCCCCCTCCCCCCCAACCCCCCCCCTCCTACCCTTCTCCTAAGCCCCACCACACACACATTAATTTATGTTATTGATTTAGACGGAACAAATAGTTATGAGTACATAAGATTGGTATTTTTGAATTCTTGAAAGACACTAACACGCATAGCGTTTCGGCCAGAACACACGCAAACGCATGCACGCGCACACACGTACATACACACACACGTACATACACACAGGGGGCCTCGTAGCCTGGTGGATAGCGCGCAGGATTCGTAATTCTGTGGCGCGGGTTCGATTCCCGCACGAGGCAGAAACAAATGGGCAAAGTTTCTTTCACCCTGAATGCCCCTGTTACCTAGCAGTAAATAGGTACCTGGGAGTTAGTCAGCTGTAACGGGCTGCTTCCTGGGGTGTGTGTGTGTGTGTGTGTGGTGTGGGGAAAAAAAAAAAAAAAAAAAAAATAGTAGTTAGTAAACAGTTGATTGACAGTTGAGAGGCGGGCCGAAAGAGCAAAGCTCAACCCCCGCAAAAACACAACTAGTAAACACACACACGTACATGCACACACGTACATACACATTAATGAACAAAACTCTAATTAGGCGAGTACACACACACACGTACATACATACATACATACATACATACATACATACATACATACATACATACACACACACACACACACACACACACACACACACACACACACACACACACACACACACGAACACGCGCGCACACACAGCTTTCCGAAGCCAAGGCCAGTAATGTGTTCGTGTATTCATAATGCCGTTCCCACTATTTATTAATATTACTAACTCAACACGTACGTGCACGCACACTCAATCGTGCACGCGCACACACGCGCGAGCGTAAAGCACGCATTCCAAAGGCTGCACGCCAAAATTAACATATTGGAGCAAAATATACGACAGGAAATGTAGAAAAGACCCAGTGTAGAGGTGTAGCACCTCTACTTTTGAGACCGGGCCGCAGGGACATTGATCCCAGGAATCAGGTATAATGTGAATCCTGCCCCACCTCACTTATTGTTTACAAAATGGAGAAGTGATCTGACTTCTGGTCAAGGATTAGCTATCTTGAGGCTAACCAGAATGATTTCCGAGGATCAATATCATCGCGGCCCGGTCCCTGGCCAGCCCCCTGTAGTCTGGTAACCGGGCTGTGTGTGGTGGGTATGTGGGCCTGCGGGCCGCTCCAAGCAACAGCCTGGTGGACCAAACTCTCACAAGTCAAGCCTGGCCTCGGGCCGGGCTTGGGGAGTAGAAGAACTCCCAGAACCCCATCAACCAGGTTCCCAGTTCCTAATTATCTGCCTGGGGGTATATATATTAGTAATATACTGTCTGTTTTTCAAGTTACAGCCCCACTCCTGTGCCAGGTAAGTCCACTACGGGCTCACCATAGCCCGTGCTACTTGCCCCGCTCCTGTGCCAGGTAAGTCCACTACGGGCTCACCATAGCCCGTGCTACTTGCCCCGCTCCTGTGCCAGGTAAGTCCACTACGGGCTCACCATAGCCCGTGCTACTTGCCCCGCTCCTGTACCAGGTAAGTCCACTACGGGCTTCACCATAGCCCGTGCTACTTGCCCCGCTCCTGTGCCAGGTAAGTCCACTACGGGCTCACCATAGCCCGTGCTACTTGGAACTTTTGGTACCCAGTAGCTGAATCTTAAACAACAACAACGTCTGCTTTTTCACACACGCGTGTGCGTGCGTTGAGTGCGATACCTCCACAGCACACCTCACAAGAGGGACAAATTCTCACAGGCTGATACACGCCAACACATTCCAGAAGTGGTTAGTGGTGACCCCGCACTTAATACCTTCACCAGTTACCACTTGTCCTCCTCACACACTCGTATGAACCTGCACACGCACACACACACACACACCCAAACCTACACACACACACACACCCAAACCTACACACACACACACACCCAAACCTACACACACACACACACACCCAAACCTACTCACACACACACACCCACACCTACTCACACACACACACCTGATTCCTGCTCAGGAATCTGAACACCAGTTGATTGACAGTTGAGAGGTGGGACCAAAGAACCGAAGCTCAACCCCCGCAAACACAAATAGGCGAGTACACACACACACACACACACACACACACACACACACACACACACACACACACACACACACACACACACACACACACACACGGAAGACAATCCCCCGTGGCCCTCCTCTCTACAATATTTCATCACCCAAAGTATAGACACTTCTCGTTTAACCGGCCCATTGTAAGCCGGCCCCACACTTTAAAAACCACCTCAAACTTACCCTCAAACCACCTCTCTAAACCGGACACAACCCGCAAGTCCTCCGCCTTCATATAAAGGACAATTAAATGGCCGGAACCTCCTTTAAGGCGGCTCTGACTACTCCACTACGGGCTCACCATAGCCCGTGCTACTTGGAACTTTTTAGTTCCAGGTAGCGAATCTTTAACGACAACAAATCCTACCAGAGATCTTAGCCTCCTTCAAGTATATTTTCTTAAGATCTAGGTAAGGTGCAAGAAGCGACGGTCTCGCTCCTTGCAGGTCGGCGTTCAATCCCCGACCGCCCAAGTGGTGGGGGCACCATTCCTTCCCCCCGTCCCATCCCAAATCCTTATCCTGACCCCCTTCCCAATGCTATATAGTCGTAATGGCTTGGTGCTTTCCCCTGAAAACTCCTCCAAGACTGACACCGCCACTTGAGTCCAACTAATAAACAAACGCTTGAGCAGCAACGCAGGTGTGTACACACATGTGGCTCAATATATACACGAACTGTGTGTGCGTGCGTGTGTGTGTGTGTATTCACCTAGTTGTGTTTTGCGGGGGTTGAGCTTTGCTCTTTCGGCCCGCCTCTCAACTGTCAATCGAGTGAGTGAGTGAGTGAGTGAGTGAGTGAGTGAGTGAGTGAGTGAGTGAGTGAGTGAGTGAGTGAGTGAGTGAGTGAGTGAGTGAGTGAGTGAGTGAGTGAGTGAGTGAGTGAGTGAGTGAGTGAGTGAGTGAGTGAGTGAGTGAGCGAGCGAGCGAGCGTGTGTGTGTGTGTGTGTGTGTGTGTGTGATGGTTATTCATCACACACACTAATTACTCAAGCCTAATCATGACAAGTTAAGAGATGTCATTTCACTGTGAGCCTAAAATTCCTTCAGTAATCAATACGCAGGTGGACCTTCCACAGCAATGATTAGGGTGTACATTCCACAACATACACCCGCGTCCAACAGCCTGGTTGATCAGACCAGCCACCCACCAGCAGGCCTAGTAAGAGACCGGGCCGCGGGGATGTTAATCCACGGAATCACCGCAGGATAGGTCATCATTACACCCCCTTACTCAACCACCATCATGTTAAACATGAGCCTTCTTAACATATCTTGAGGTTATCTTGAGATGATATCGGGGCTTAGCGTCCCCGCGGCCCGGTCGTCGACCAAGCCTCCTCCTGGTTGCTGGACTGATCAACCAGGCTGTTGGACGCGGCTGCTCACAGCCTGGTTGATCAGGTATCCTTTGGAGGTGCTTATCCAGTTCTCTTGTGAGGGGTCTCACCACTCTAGTAGGCCTAACCTATCTTGAGGTTATCTTGACGTTTCGACCCTAGACCATAGCACCACCCTAGAAACGACCCTTGGGTCGGGTCAGCCTAGACCCGACCCTAGACCCGTAACACCACCCTAGCTAGGCCTTGACCCTAGCACCGACCCTCTAGGGTCGGGTCAACCTCTAGGGTCGGGTCACCGTCTAGGGTCGAGTCACCATAGACCCGACCCTAGACCCTAACACCACCCTAGCTAGGCCTTGACCCTAGCACCGACCCTTGGGTCGGGTCACCCTAGACCCGACCCTTGACCGTAGCCTATCTTTGCTACTTCAGTTTAACACCTTCCTTCCCTCTGCGCCATCAGGAGAGGACGAAGTTCCATTCGACGTGTTCCATCACCTAGCACTCGTCAGCTGGCAGCGGCACTGCCTCTCGCGTCACCAGGTGGCAGCAACACTGCCTCTCGCCCCGCCCAGGGTGCCACTGGTGCCTACGCCACCTGGCCTGCGCTGGCGACGCTAAACTTCTCACCGCTTTTCACTTCCGGCACTGCCTCTCCCTCCCCCCCCCCTTCCTTGCACAGTGCCACACTGTGGGTACCTACCCATGCAGCACCGGCTGCAAGCAGGCGACGCAGCAGAAGCAGGCAAGAGAAGTGGATGATGTGCTTGAGTATTGAGCGGGTGTGTAAGCGCCAATCACGCGTCGCTGAGTGCCACCTAGTGCCACACCTCCACCAGGTGTGGGCCACCAAACATGCGCCACACACGCCCTGGCGTTGGGGGGGCGTGGGGGGGGCGTGGGGGGGGCGTGGGGGGGGCGTGGGGGGGGGGCGTTGGGGGGGGGCGTGGGGGGGGGGCGTTGGGGGGGGGCGTGGGGGGGGGCGTTGGGGGGGGGCGTTGGGGGGTGTAGGGGGGCCAGGGAGGACTGAACCCCCAAGCGTTTAAGGACAAGCAAGATTGGCTAAGCTAAATCTGGAGAGAGAGGGGGGTCGCACGCCCCCCCTGAACACCCCCCCCCCCCTCACGACCAAAGGGTATTGTTTGGGTTGGGTATTAGTAGCCTGGGTACAATGGTATTTTTAGACTATATTGTCACAGCTGTCACCAAGCGCTTTATTACGCATGCACGCACGCACACATGCATGCACCGACCCACCATAGGATGGTTGATCCATAGAACAAATAACCGGGGGAACAAATACTCCAAATAACAAATACCATAACATGGTATTACTGGATTGTTTGCAAACGTCAGCCTACCTCTTGTTGGTTCCGGGGATCAATGCCCCATGAGGCCCGGTCTCGGACCAGGCCGCCTGGTTAGTGGTTAACTAGGCTGTGGAGTTATTTCCGTGTGCACATTTGGAACCATTCCCTCTAAAAAAAAAAAAATCCAAATATAAATTATCTTGCATTTCGCACGCCTGCACAAAAGGGTATCCAAATTTAATATCTTTTCGCGGTCCCAATAACTTTTAGATGCTTTATCGAGTACATTCAGGCAGGTGCCTGAATATGTATACATTCATATATGTATACAATGTATACATACATGTATACATTCATATATGTATACAATGTATACATACATGTATACATTCATATATGTATACATACATGTATACATTCTATCAACCTTGTTCTCCAGGTCAGCAATTTCTCCAGCTTTGAGAAGGGGGGGGGGGGGTTGTTAGTGTTCAACAGTTAGTGTGCAATAGTATTCCACTCTAGAGAGCACTAGTGTCTTGATAAGTATCACCATTGTTCTTGGCATCCCTTAAAAGCACTTCCATGTACTTATAAAAGTACTTCTAGGGTACAGTGACTAGGAATGCACTAGGAAGTGATGTGGTGGAGGCTGACTCGATATACAGTTTCAAATGTCACCTTTGTGAATGTACATTAATGACACTATGTAAAAGACACATCAAACACTTTATGTAGGGCATACGTAAATCTGTGTATCTATGTATTTACGTATGTAGGTTAGCTTAGCGCTTTAAAAGCACCGAATCACCTATGGTTGATTGTTCAATAAACCCTTGAACTATATGTTTAACACTTCTCTAACCCTGTCCATGGAGGACAGAAGAAAATGTATATATGCTGGTTAGCGTTGTAAATGTGTGGCCACGTCTGTGGTAGAAAAAAAAAGTTTCAAATGTAGATATGATAGAGCTCGAGAAGCGGTTGCGCCTCTCGGTTGAGAGGCGGGACCAAGGAGCCAAAGCTCAACCCTCGCAAGCACAACTAGCTGATCTTCTTGAGGTTATCTTGAGATGATTTCGGGGTTTTAGTGTCCCCGCGGCCCGGTCTTCGACCAGGCCTCCACCCCCAGGAAGCAGCCCGTGACAGCTGACTAACACCCAGGTACCTATTTTACTGCTAGGTAACAGGGGCATAGGGTGAAAGAAACTCTGCCCATGGTTTCTCGCCGGCGCCGGGGATTGAACCCAGGACCACAGGATCACAAGTCCAGTGTGCTGTCCGCTCGGCCGACCGGCTCCCTTGATCTCCCTTGATGGTCCAGACTACACCATGAAGCCTTAATTATCCTGTCGGAACAGGTTCTAAACTCGAGCGGGATGAGGATTTTCAGATGGGTTCTCTTAGGGAGCCGGTCGGCCGAGCGGACAGCACACTGGACTTGTGATCCTGTGGTTCCGGGTTCGATCCCGGGCGCCGGCGAGAAACAATGGGCAGAGTTTCTTTCATCCTATGCCCCTGTTACCTAGCAGTAAAATAGGTACCTGGGTGTTAGTCAGCTGTCACGGGTTGCTTCCTGGGGGTGGAGGCCTCTTCGAAGACCGGGCCGCGGGGACACTAAAAAGCCCCGAAATCACCTCAAGATTATATATATATATACGCCAAGTTTACACCTAGAGGACGTTGTACAAACCGTTCCAGTTTACACCAACGAGACGTTACGTAAACTCTCCAAATTTAGACCAAGAGGGTATTATGTTAGCTGTCCTAGTTTACTCCTATGAGGACGTTATGTAAACTCAATACAGAGCAAGAAGAGTACTCTTAAATTACACACAGAAATCACAATATTGTGATGCATTAAATGAACAAATCCACAAGGGTCGTGATGAGGGTTCGACCCTACGTCAGAGATCATCCCAGACGCTACCATGTCGACTGAGCTACGACATGGTCAAAAGAATTGCAACCGGGAAATCATCCTGATTTACCACGGAACCTGCAGCCTCTCAGAGACACCAACCAGGGTTTTACTCAATTCCCCCCATGCACTCGAGCTATGTCAATAGGCCGTTCTACCTCTTAGGTTGGACGTAGGTTCGAACCCTCGTCACGGCCCTTGTAGATTTGTAATGTTAAAACTTCGAGGCGAAAGTTGAGAGGTGGGACCAAAGAGCCGAAGCTCAATCCCCACAGGCAAAATTAGGCGAGTAGTTGAGTACACACAAAGGCGCAGTGACCCTACCTTACCCTACTGAGATTTCCCCAACTATCTAAGCAGTTTCGTCATGTAGGTCACCCATCGTGCTGACAGGGGTCAGTACGTCTCCGTAATGGTTTTCACGAAAGTTTATGGGTGACAAGGCGCGAAAACCCTTGACATTACCTACCTAATGATGGCCAATGGATGACGGCATAGCAGAGGCTAGGAGTGGGGGAAGGGGGGCTTGAGACTGTGGAATTGGGGTTAGAAGGAACGTAATGGTCTGACTACTGGGGTCAAGATCACTACAATGGGTCTTATTATCACCCCCCCCAACCCCCCAGACATACACCGCCCCCCCTCCTCCACCTACACACACACTAACCCAAACAGCCTAGTCCCCCATCAAAATAAACACCCCCGCGCGCGCGCGCACTAACGCAAAAGCCCACGCAAAAGCCCGCGCAAAAGCCCGCGCAAAAAAGGAGCAGAACACGACCACTAACTAAAAGGGGTCCCTCTACATTTCCCCTTAACTACGCCCTAACTAGTTAAGGGGGAGGAGGAAGGTCTTAGCCACCTCCCCTTTCCAACGTTGTAAGGGCTGACCAGAGGTGAGCGTTGTTGAGACTTCAACCGGAACTATGTATTCTCTGAAGAACTTGAAAGATAAAATTGGAACGGGATTTTACAACTAAAAATTTGCCACATAGGGCTAATTGATTGGGCAGCGTCACTCATCCTGTGAGTGGACACACCGCCATAGTGGCAGTATTGGGCAGCGTCACTCATCCTGTGAGTGGACACACCGCCATAGTGACAGTATTGGGCAGCGTCACTCATCCTGTGGGTGGACACACCGCCATAGTGACAGTATTGGGCAGCGTCACTCACCCTATGAGTGAACACGCCACCACAATAGGAAGCCCAATCGCTTTATCTTTATCTCATTTCCAGGAAATGACCTGGAATTTATAGAAAGGTCACGATCTCAAATGACCTCGAGGGGGCAGGAAGCTGGCGGCTTGTCAAAAGAACACATTCACCCCTACCATTATTCTCAAGGATTTTTTAATCTTTGTTCTACTGTTTCAGGGCCAAGTCAACTATTTACCATTGAACTTTGACCCCATTAGAACACATGTACCTAACTACTGCATACCTTGATTTGATTTCGGGGCTTTTTAGTGTCCCCGCGGCCCGGTCCTCGACCAGGCCTCCACCCCCAGGAAGCAGCCCGTGACAGCTGACTAACACCCAGGTACCTATTTTACTGCTAGGTAACAGGGGCATAGGGTGAAAGAAACTCTGCCCATTGTTTCTCGCCGGCGCCTGGGATCGAACCCAGGACCACAGGATCACAAGTCCAGCGTGCTGTCCGCTCGGCCGACCGGCTCGGCCGACCTCTCCCTACTAACACGAAAATGTTTTACAAACCCCATCGTAGTTTAAAGAAGTAAACAACACAATTAGCACGAGCGAGGGCCAGACCCGACCCTTGACACTCCCTCAGACTCCCGTGACCTTGTGAGAACACAGCCTTCACAGTCATGTTCCCCCTCCTACACCAACAGTACTTCAGCCTTCACCACTACACTACTCTACAATGTCATGTTTTCAAATCAATTTCAAATCAGCAACAGGGTTGTTGATTTGTGGAACCAATTAGCGCGTAACGTGGTGGAGGTGGTGTCCCTCGATTGTTTCAAGCGCGGGTTGGACATGTATATGAGTGGGATTGGGTGATTATAGATAGGAGCTGCCTCGTATGGGCCAATAGGCCTTCTGCAGTTACCTTTGTTCTTATGTTATAGTGGCCAGAATACGCCTGGGATATAGACGTATCTGACAGCTTTCTCAAAACCCAAATGTCGAGTACACAATGTGTCAACTTTGTGAAAGAGAAAACATGCACTCTCTTGAACATTATATTGTAGAATGTCCCATACTGACTGACTTTCTCCCTCCTGGGCTAAGGTATGCTGAACTCTGTAGTTACTATATGAGTACTGGAACACTTAATGATACTTCTACCCAAGATTGACCATGTAATGTATCAATTATACAATGTATGTGATGTAACTATATAACCTGAGCTTGTAAAAACATCTTAATCACCTTCAGTGGCTAAGTTCTTAATTGCACACTAGTTTCTCTATCAGCTACCTCACCCTGTCAGAGTAAAAGAGACAAATGTATGTGTATGTATACATGTATGTATGTGTATAAAGTATATGTGAAAGCTGATCAGTTACGTTTCGCCTTTGTAAATGCACATTAATGACACTAAGACACATCGAACACTTTATGTATCATACATAAATCCGTGTATCTATGTATTTACGTATGTAGCTTAGCCTAACATTTTAAAAGCACTACAATCACCTTCTATGCTTGAATGTTCAATAAATCCTTGAACTGTATGGTTGACAAATCTCTCGCCCTGTCCATGGAGGACAGAAGAAAATGTATATATGCTGGTTAGCATTGTAAATGTCTGGCTACGTCTGTGGTAGAGAATAATAATAGTAAAAAAAAATCCTCTGAAAACGGGAATTTAACACAAAAGGAAAACGTACAATGCACATTATCACATCCAGGAAAGACGCAATTAACAAAATGTAAATTTACAGACAAAAGACCCATTATAACGAGATATCTGGGAGAAAATCTTACAGACTGATAAGACACTTGTCGCATCCAAGGCACCATAGCTTCTGGCTTGTGTTTAGGCCATTAAACCACATACAAGCATTCAATATGGCAACAGTTCTTCTTGGCAACCCTTAACTTCCGGACTCATTCTTGCCATACGATGGTCCAGCACGTGGCGACATGGGCACGTACATACAGGGCGCCCGCCAAGCGTGGGACAGGGAGCCCGCCAAAACTGGGACAGGAAGCCCGCCAAAACTGGGGCAGGAAGCCCGCCAAAACTGGGGCAGAAAGCCCGCCAAAACTGGGGCAGAAAGCCCGCCAAAACTGGGGCAGAAAGCCCGCCAAAACTGGGGCAGAAAGCCCGCCAAAACTGGGGCAGAAAGCCCGCCAAAACTGGGGCAGAAAACCCGCCAAAACTGGGGCAGAAAGCCCGCCAACCCTGTGACAGAGCTATCAAATCACTGGCTCTTGCAGTGTCCCTTTAACTATATCGACAAAATAAAAGTTACACAATGAAATCCCAAGTAATATCTCCATTATATGATGGGATTTAAACCACTAGTGGGTTCAAACCCATTGTTTAGCTTCAATATCATGTAATATTTCTTCTTGGACCTTCTCATATCCCCAAGTGCTCCAGCGACTTTCCCTTTGGCTGTTTGCAAGTGAGTCAAACACCACAAGATGTTTGACAAGATGGTGTCATGATCATCTATTCTGTTTGAACATGACGACAATGAAAATTCTCGAGGAAATGTATTAAAAGGCACAATTGCTACAGCAAATGTTTTAAAATGTGCTACAGCCAGTTGGAAAATATTCGTAAAAAAGTAAATATATATATATATTTTACACGAGACAGCTCGGGGTAAGGACAAGGGACCCGGGGAAGACTTGGGGAATCAAAGACGCAAAAGAAAATATTAAGCAAATGTTGATGTCCTGAATGCCAGAGTCGTGAGAGTTCGATTCAAGTGGCGCATCCGCGCCTCGAGGACCGTGAGAGTTGGGGGGCCGTTATTCACATGGTCCTCAGATCTCCAATGTTTGTTGACATCTCAGTACGTTCCCGTACGTTCACACACACACATATACACATTCC
>NC_091233.1:20177323-20272323 GCF_040958095.1 Procambarus clarkii | reverse complement strand
TGTTTAAGACAGCGTTTTTGTCCTTTTATTCACTACTCTCTACAAAACTAACATTACAAAACGTGAACATTGTTGGCTGCAACAGTTCACTTTTGTACGAGCGACCAAATAGTTGCAATAAGTATTTATTGTTTAAGTATAATAGTTGCAATAAGTAATAACGCTGTTGTTCCAGGCGCACAGTTGTAGCAGAATTAAATTTGTACGCTATTTCAGTTCAATTCAAATAGGCATCTGCGTCAGTAGAGGTTCGTAAGCGCATTGTATAATATTGTCAAGTAGGTCAGTGTGAGAGACTTGTGTTGGGTGACCGCAGGGGAATTATATATTTTGCTATGGTTGTTGATCTCTCTGATTACCACTATGAGAGTGTACCTGCTTGATGGGGTTCTGGGAGTGACTTGTGATAAATTGGTCCACCAGGCTGTTGCTTGGAGCGGCCCGCAGGCCCACATATACCTGGTTGATGGGGTTCTGGGAGTTCTTCTACTGCCCAAGCCCGGCCCGAGGCCAGGCTTGACTTGTGAGAGTTTGGTCCACCAGGCTGTTGCTTGGAGCGGCCCGCAGGCCCACATATACCTGGTTGATGGGGTTCTGGGAGTTCTTCTACTGCCCAAGCCCGGCCCGAGGCCAGGCTTGACTTGTGAGAGTTTGGTCCACCAGGCTGTTGCTTGGAGCGGTCCGAAGGCCCACATACCCACCGCAGCCCGGTTGGTCCAGCACTTCTTGCAAGAACCTATTCAAGGTTCTAATGTGGCTGTTGACTGAGATGGTGAGAGCGAGGCGTATCAACAGAGTGCGGGTGGGTAGGGGGATGTAGATGCGAACAACGACCACGTCTCTGATTCACGCCACCAGCATCAAGAGAATCTCTCTTACACACAGTCGCACTTTGTGATCATAACGCGCGTCTTCGTTTGTGTCTGCAGAATGAATCTGATCCTTAACTTCACCTATCAGCTAGCTTCCTCGCTCGATTGATTGATTGATGAAGATTAAGCCACCCAAAAGGTGGCACGGGCATGAATAGCCCGTTAGTGGTGGCCCTTTTGAGCCATTACCAGTATCAAGAGATGATACTGGAGATCTGTGGAGGTGCGACTGCACCCTGCGTGACGGGAGATGTCTTCCGTTCCTTGCTCGCTGACGGGAGATGTCTTCCGTTCCTTGCTCGCTGACGGGAGATGTCTTCCGTTCCTTGCTCGCTGACGGGAGATGTCTTCCGTTCCTCGCTCGCTGACGGGAGATGTCTCCCGTTCCTTGCTCGCTGACGGGAGATGTCTTCCGTTCCTTGCTCGCTGACGGGAGATGTCTTCCGTTCCTTGCTCGCTGATGGGAGATGTCTTCCGTTCCTTGCTCGCTGACGGGAGATGTCTTCCGTTCCTTGCTCGCTGACGGGAGATGTCTTCCGTTCCTTGCTCGCTGATGGGAGATGTCTTCCGTTCCTTGCTCGCTGATGGGAGATGTCTTCCGTTCCTTGCTCGCTGATGGGAGATGTCTTCCGTTCCTCGCTCGCTTATTATTTCCCTTTCTACCTTACCTTGCTCCCTCCCTAAGGCAAATTTCATCACTCCCTCACATCCATTGTCTAATCAATTCGCTCCATCTCTCAATTACCAATTTCCTTCGTGGAGTTTTAAATTTCTTAAAAAAAAAATGATTAACAAAGCAAGCAGTAACAATTGTTTAATGGATCCCTCTAAATCAAATATCAAACCTGTCGAAATATATTACATTTTCTGGTCAAATTTGAACACACCCGGTAGCCTAGTGATAAAAAAAAAAGTGGCTGTAAATTTCATCTATAGAAGAATATATATCGTTTTTTCAGCTTAAAAAATTTACTAAGAATTAGCACTATAGATTCATGCAAGTTCAAAACAAGAAAAAATACATCTCAATGGGATAGAGTACCTTAGGCTATTTCTATCCCCCCCCCCCAAAAAAAAAAAGATTTACGCAAATGTACAAATTCATGTACAAAGCCTCGCGCCCAGGTTTACAAAGGTGGTCCATCTGGAGGACTCCACCTGCAAACTTCACAACTGTATCTTTGGGTCCGGAGACCCCCAAAGGTCATTGGTCACTTCTGGTCAGAGGACGCAAACTTTAGGCTAGGCCTACTAGTTCAAATGTGTCGATGATATAACCAAATCTAACGCATAATCATCTTATCTTTCTCATTAGTAACCGCGAGTCTTATCTTACAGCTCTCGGTGACAAAGGTAGGATATCCTCCGGTTCATTAAAACTCCTATTTTTATGAACAAATCCACAAGGGGCGTGACGAGGATTCGAACCTGCGTCCAGGAGCATCCCAGACGCTGCCTTAATGGACTGAGCGTAGACAAGAAAACACTACACGCTCTTGGACGCAGGATCGAATCCTCGTCACGGCCCTTGTGGATTTGTTCACTACACTACACTATTTTTTGAATTGACGAATTGCAACTTTGAACGTTGACAAGTTGATCTCTACTCGTGAGATCATGACTACATTTTTATCGAATTGTGTATCTAAAATGTTGTTTTATATATAACAAATAATATTCTTATTGAGTTCCATGCAGAGTTAGGCATAGGTTAGGTGTTTAGGTTCAGTTGACAATGATTTACATTTGAAGAACGAATGCGGCATGATTAAGATTCGTGATTTCAAAATCACGACTTTTTAATCAATTTAATTTTACAATTTGAAATCACAACACTTACTGAATCTTGTTCGAAAACAAAGAGGAGGATCCAAAACTATAAAATGAAGTCGAAACCACTCCATTACGCCGATTTCACTCGCCATATGCAAAGAAAAACCCACGTTGTAGGCTGCAAAAAAGAGCCATAGGTCTAAGCACAAATTGGAGTAGAGATCAACGTGTCAACGCTCAAAGTTGCAATTCGTCAATCTACCTTGTATACACTTCGTCAATCTACCCTGTATACACTTCGTCAATCTACCCTGTATACAATTCGTCAATCTACCTTTGTATACACTTCGTCAATCTACCTTGTATACACTTCGTCAATCTACCTTGTATACAATTCGTCAATCTACCCGCAAATATTGCCGGAACAATGAAACAGTGTTGACCAGACAACACACTAGAAGGTGAAGGGACGACGACGTTTCGGTCCGTCCTGGACCATTCACAATCGACTTCAGAATGGTCCAGGACGGACCGAAACGTCGTCGTCCCTTCACATTCTAGTGTGTGGTCTGGTCAACATACTTTAGCCACGTTATTGTGACTCATCGCCTGCAAATGAAACAGTTTAAACCATACAAGCAGTTAATTTCCTCGTGGTCCGGGTTAGCGTGGCTAGGCTAGCAAGCAGGTTAGCGTGGCTAGGCTAGCAAGCAGGTTAGCGTGGCTAGGCTAGCAAGCAGGTTAGCGTTGCTAGGCTAAGCAGCCATAGCCTAACCTGACTGGTGGAGAGATTACCAGGCAAACCGGCCCTTAAGCCCGTGCTTCGAGTAGAAAAAACTCGAATTCGCTCACAGTTAAAGCCCAGAGAATTCAGAAATCTTGTAAACATTCCAAGGATGTTAAGGCCTTCTTCATTTTAAAGATTGCACGATCTTTAGTTTAGATTTACGGAAGATCTGGGTAAATACTGGTTTGGAAACAGGGCTGTTGATTTGTGGAACAAAATACCAGTTATAACAATAGATATGGGATCCGTTCATTGTTTCAAGTGTAGGTTAGACATATATGTATGTACGAGTTTGGGGTGGATATAAATATGAACTGCCACGTATGGACCAATAGACTTTATGCCGTTTCATTAATTCTTGTGTACTAATACCTTATTAATATCCCATTATCTCATTAAAGGCATTGTACCTCACCTCTTTCCTGCCTATATATCAATATCCCACTAAACTGTAAATCCACCACGGGAGACATCTCCCGTCACGCAGGGTGCAGTCGCACCTCCACAGATCTCCAGTATCAGCTATTGATACTGGTAATGGCTCAAAAGGGCCACCACATACGGGCTATTCATGCCCGTGCCACCTTTTGGATGGCTTAATCTTTATCAATCTGTAAATCCATCCTTCTGAAGATTATTAAATACGAAAGTGCTTAAGGATATCCCTGTCTTAATCCTTCCTGCGTAGTCTGACACTCATGATAAACATGACACAATCATGTTTATCAGTAAACATGATATCACAATATTATATATATTTATGGTGACAAAACAGACGTGTAGGAAATGTTTATCTCTCAGAATGTTCGGTAATATGTTTATTGTTTGTAATGTGTGTATGTATGTATTAACACGATGTACTGAACGGGGTGAGAATAGCTTGAGCTACCTCATCCCTTTGTGTGTATTTTACCTTTATAAACGCGTTTCAATTTCAATTTCAAACAGACGTACAGGTTGCAGGCGATGAGTCACAATAACGTGGCTGAAGTATGTTGACCTTCACTAGAAATTGAAGGGACGACGACATTCTCAATCGACTTGAGAATGGTCCAGGACGGACCGAAACGTCGTCGTCCCTTCAATTTCTAGTGTGTGGTCTGGTCAAACAGACGTACAGGTTACTGTGGTCTGGGTTATCGCGGAATGTTTTATAAGAAGGACGTGTTCGTACACAAGTCTGCACACTGAATGAAGATAATGAAATAATTGAAGTGAAGGCCGTTTTACTTCGCGAAAATACACGCGAAGTAAAATACACACTAATTTCACATTTTAACAGCCCGGAAATGGACAGTAAAACAGTCTTTATTTATCAATAGTAAAAAAAAAATAAAAATGAAATTTGGCCTAATATGCTGTGAGTAGCATTGACAAATATATACAACCTCTTTCTCCTCTTAGGTTTTACATACATGATATCAAAATGAACCTGTTCGCTGCAGATAACAATACAATTAAGAACATAAGAACAAAGGTAACTGCAGAAGGCCTATTGGCCCATACGAGGCAGCTCCTATCTATAACCACCCAATCCCACTCATATACCCGTCCAACCCGCGCTTGAAACAATCGAGGGACCCCACCTCCACCTACGTTACGCGGCAATTGGTTCCACAAATCAACAACCCTGTTACTGTATATGTAATTATATCAGCTGTATGTGCTAGGTTGGTGAACATAAGAATTGCTTTAGAAACTTGTATAAGGAATCATTCAGAATCTTGTTTACATAAATATTCGCACACCCTCGGTCACTATGTAGAAAACTTAGTACCCAGATGAGCCACAGAGACGTTAGAAAGATTTTTTTCAGTATCAGAATAGTTAATAAATAGAATGCATTAGGCAGTGGTGGAGGCTGACTGATGTGGTGGAGGCTGACTCCATACACAGTTTCAAATGTAGATATGATAGAGCCCAGTAGGCTCAGGAACCTGTGCACCAGTTGATTGACAGTTGAGAGGCGGGACCAAAGAGCCAGAGCTCAATCCCCGCCCCGTAAGCACAATTAGGAGTGCGAAATGATATGTGAATTCAGACAACTATAACAAATATACAATGTTTAAATCTCATTAAAAATGATCTACTACCAGAAATTTTAGCCAAATGTCCAAAGTTTGTTAACTGGGTGATTGTAACCTTTCCACCGTCGAACCCATTATGTACCTTTGTAACCCTTTTCACCACCGCCCACAGGATAGGTATGGGGTGCATAATAAACAAATTAAAGCTTGTATACCACGTATGTCAGACTTATCCTAGAGTATGCGGCTCCAGCGTGGAGTCCGTGTCTCATCAAGCATAAGATGACGTTAGAGAAAGTTTAGGACGTATGCCACCAGACTAGACCCAGATCTGAATGGTATGACTTATGAGGAAAGGCTACGGGAATTTAACCTCACGTCACTGGAAAACACAAGCTAGGAAATACATAATTATCATCTACAAAATTTTCAAGATAAATTGAAAAGCAGGAAAGTTAATTGTTGACTAGACCACACACTAGAAGGTGAAGGGACGACGACGTTTCGGCCGTCCTGGACCATTCTCAAGTCGAGAATGATCCAGGACGGACCGAAACGTCGTCGTCCCTTCACCTCCTAGTGTGTGGTCTGGTCAACTTACTTTAGCCACGTTATTGTGACTGCTCGCCTGCACAGGAAAGTAAACTTTTCAGCATGGATGGAATACAAACAATGGAACTCGGTAAACAAATGAGCCACACAGACATTAACAAAAAAATTGTTTTCAGTCACAGTAGTTGAAAATTAAATGCATTAGGAAGTGATGTGAAGGCAGACTCCATAAATATTTGCAAATGTAGAAACAAGAGCCTAATCGCTTCAGGAACCAATTCACCAGTTGAGTATCGGTTGAGAGGCGGGGCCAAACAACCGAAACTCAACCCCTGTAAGCACAAGTGAGCACTTACACTTCAACCTCCGTTAGCATTGTAAATGTGTGGCCACGTCTGTGGTAGAAAATAATAATAAAAAAAAAAAAAAAAAAAAAAAAAAAAAAAAAAAAAAAAAACTTCAACCTCCCCCCCCCCACTTCCTCCCTCTCTGAAGCTAACCTTCACCCTTGGTTTCTTATACCTTACCTCGTAATCTTGTGAGGGTCTTGCTTTCTGCTGAGGGCGGGGATGCCCTTGGGGGGCAGACCGTTCTTCCGGGTCATCCTGCTTGTTTCAGCACCTCCAGGAGGCACTTGTCTAAGTACCTCGGTACCCAGGGTCCTTAAACCCTCCTACCACAAGAATATGGGAAGATCATGGTCTTGAAGTCTTCCTCCTCGTTAACTGATCACGGCTGTTGTTTAAGATTCGCTACTTGGAACAAACAGTTCCAAGCAGCACGGGCTATGGTGAGCCCGTAGTAGTGATAACGGCGCTAGTCCTTGCTTTTATAAAGCCGCGGGAACTTTCAAATTAATTTTCAAACGATTTTGTCTTCTCTTTGACATCAAAAAAGAGTTCTTGTGATGATTAGTGTTCGCACACGAAAATATACGTTCAACTCTATAATCAAATGCATAATTAAACATTAAAACAGACACATCCGTTTCACTCTTTTTTATGACAAATTTAGTTACGTGTGATTTTCTAATACACCAATATTCACATTCACTACGATATACTTTTAAATCCGTTGACTAGACCACACACTAGAAGGTGAAGGGACGACGACGTTTCGGCCCGTCCTGGACCATTCTCAAGTCGATTGTGATGATTGATTGATGATTAAGCCAGCCAAAAGGTGGCACGGGCATGAATAGCCCGTAAGTGGTGGCCCTTTTGAGCCATTACCAGTATCAATAGCTGATACTGGAGATCCGTGGAGGTGCGACTGCACCCTGCGTGACGGAGGGTGCAGTCTGGCCTGCTGCAGAATGCCTATTGGCCCATACGAGGCAGCTCCTATTTATAACCACCCAATCCCACTCATATACATGTCCAACCCACGCTTGAAACAATCGAGGGACCCCACCCACAAATCAACAACCCTGTTACCGAATCCAATTTATACCCATTGTTTCGTGTTCTGTCTTGTGTTGATACTTTTAATACCCTATTAATATCCCTGTTGTTATGTCCATTCATCCACTTGTAAACCTCTATCATGTCACCCCTAACTCTTCGTCTTTGCAGTGAATGCAACTTAAGCTTTGTTAATCTTTCTTCATATGAAAGATTTCTAATTTGGGGAATTAACTTAAGTCATCCTACGCTGGACACGTTCAAGAGAATTTAAATCCATTCTATAGTACGGCGACCAAACTGAACTGCATAATCTAAATGGGGCCTAACCAGAGCAAGATATAGCTTAAGAACCACACCAGGTATCTTGTTACTAACGCTTCGATTAATAAATCCCAGTGTCCTATTTGCCTTATTACGAACATTCATGCATTGATCCTTTGGTTTTAAAATTCTTACTAATCAAAACTCCCAGATCCCTTTCGCAATCCGACTTCGCAATCTCAACACCATCTAGCTCGTATCTTGTAACTCTATCATCATTACCACATCAGTGACCACACCACAGGACCCCTGAGTGAGTGACCACACCACAGGACCCCTGAATGAGTGACCACATCACAACACCCCTGAGTGAGTGAGTGACCACACCACAGCATCATCCGCTGGAAGCTCCCAGATAAGTCCAAGAGAGGATGTTGGTATCGCCGGATGCAACATAGAACACATCAAATCTCTCTCAGGCCAATCCTAGAGTGCTCCTGATGGGCTACCACTACCAGCATCTGCCCTACTATTGGAGTGGGCTACAACAAGTACCCACCCACACAAGGTGGGCTACCAGTACCACCAAGTACCCAGTACCCAGCCACACAAGGTGGGCTACCAGCACCACCAAGTACCCAGTAACCAGCCACACAAGGTGGGCTACCAGCACCACCAAGTACCCAGTACCCAGCCACACAAGGTGGGCTACCAGCACCACCAAGTACCCAGTACCCAGCCACACAAGGTGGGCTACCAGCACCACCAAGTACCCAGTACCCAGCCACACAAGGTGGGCTACCAGCACCACCAAGTACCCAGTACCCAGCCACACAAGGTGGGCTACCAGCACCAAGTACCCAGTACCCAGCCACACAAGGTGGGCTACCAGCACCACCAAGTACCCAGTACCCAGCCACACAAGGTGAGCTACCAGTACCACCAAGTACCCAGTACCCAGCCTCACAAGGTGGGGCTACCAGTACCACCAAGTACCCAGTACCCAGCCACACAAGGTGGGCTACCAGCACCACCAAGTACCCAGAACCCAGCCACACAAGGTGGGCTACCAGTACCACCAAGTACCCAGTACCCAGCCACACTAGGCGAGCTACCAGTACCAGAGAAACAGAGACGCCGAAGATAAAAATCCCCCAAAATTACTATATAAACATTAGAGAAACAGGTTAAGATGGGTGAGACTTATGTTAACATATTATCACAATATTATCCCCTGTGTTGTCTCTAGATAAGCACATAGGCCTAGATTATGAACAAATCTGGCCATAGGACTAAATTTAACCACAGAACGTCAAATAATAATGCTTCAGATGAGCCCAAAATAAAGATATTTTCAACAAACTTTTTCCCAGTTAAATGTACGACAAAACCAATCAAAAATCAAACTCAAATAACCCTTGAAATTCGTAGATAACGATAGTTAGAAATAGTTTGTTATCAGAATGTATAGGAATGTTGTATAGTGAAGATATGCGGAATACATCATACAGTCGTTAGCATTTCCTGGGGTTTTGAACTGTATTCTACTGTATTTTAACCGTTAATTCGACAAATAATATCAAACTTTCACTTTTCCACCACTGGCTAACACATCACCTATAACTTGTATATCTCAGTTAACTAACAAACCAATTCTAGTCACGATAACTACTTGAGACTATTCTTCTGTAATACGCCACAGCTAATTCACATAATCCACTATACACCCGAAGCCCACACATTTAAGCACATATTTTCCACATACGTGTCCCTTTCTTTCCCTTCCTTTTCAACAGAAGGCAAATGTCTTAGACGTACACATTATAGAAGGCGACAAGAGCCCCGAGGAGACGCACCTCCCTCCACGTGGCCAGAGAGCAAACTGCGGTACACACTCATAGGACCAGGGTTGCCAGATCCAAATTGCTGAAAGTAGCGAGCTGATGGGCTAAAAGTAGCGAATTTCTAATGAGAGTAGCCCAATTTTGGGTTTAGTGACTGATACGGGTTTCAAAGTATTCTATTTTGATATATGGAGTGCTTTACATGATTTTAATAGGATAACTTATGCAGGCGAGGAGTCACAATAACGTGGCTGAAGTATGTTGATCAGACCACACACTAGAAAGTGAAGGGACGACGACGTTTCGGTCCGTCTTAGACCATTCTCAAATCGACTTGAGAATGGTCCAGGACGGACCGAAACGTATTAACTTAGGTGGGTAGAAATAGCCTAAACTACTCTATCCCTTTGAGATGTATTTCTTATCTCAATAAACATACTTGAACTTGGTATTAACTGTAGGGGATCTTTCCTATCATTAATCAACCTGAAAACTTCTAGATAACAAGTTCAAGTTCGTTTATTGAGACAAGAAAAAATACATATCAAAGGGATAGAGTAGCTTAGGCTATTTCTACCTCCTCCTAGATAACTTTCTCCCCTTAATGAAGATCTGTGGAACCAGCTGTAGCTTTTGGGAAGAAGTATTAATGACAATTAAAGTTGGTAAATCTCTGGCCCCTGGGGAGGATTACCTTGCCCTGTGGTTACTTTTTCTTTCAAAGGTTCCTAGGATTAATGTCCCCAGGGGGGCCGGTCTCTGTCCAAGCCTCCTGCGGTAAATGGTCTAGTCAATCAGGCTGTTGGACGCGGCTGTGATTTGTACACATTATATTAAAAAAAGCCTAAATAATCATCATTGAGTTTCATAATATTAATAGCCCAAATCAGCCCAAGTTGCTTTTAAACTAACCCAAAAAGTCGCAAGTAGCGAAATTAAACTTTTGGTATGTTGTTGTTGTTTCAGATTTAACTACTCAGAACGAAGTGTCCATGTAGCACGGGCTATGGTGAGCCCGTAAAAATTTTTAGGAGCGCGGGGCTCCCAAAAGTAGCCCAATTCGCTACTTGTAGCCCAATCTGGCAACCCTGAGACTCATACTACAACCTTATGGAGTGGCTGAGTGGATGCCAATGATCTATTACTCCACCTCAACTTTACCCTCCTGGGGACGCTTGACTCACGCTATGCCACAAAGCTATACTTGGCTGGCTTTATCTACGGTATATCGCAATGTATATACTCGCCTAATGGGTATATTTGGCTTGTGGTGGCTGGGAATATAATGTGAATACAGTGGCAACTCTGGCAGGGCGGAGGCTATGACGATTCCCCTTCACCACCCGGCTTAAGATACCAATTACTCTTTTAAAAGACCAAAAATACTTCCTTACACAGCAAGTACATTCACTAACGTCACTTTACGTGTTGTGGGCCCCTGACACTCGATTAATCTAAAGCTCAACCAAAGCTCAGGTTCATTTTACTCGCTTGTGATAAATGAAACACAAATGAAAGTTTGACAAAGCCTCGCATCACAACGCTCGCGTTGTCATACCGCATATGCTCAAATTCTTTAACTTAAATTAATGATCTCGCGTTCTATAACGGCGTTTCCGCTCCCTTGTGTCATCTAAACTAACTTGGAAACGTTTTGGCAAAAATTCTATTTCAAAATAATGTATCAAATCACTATCGTAACTATATCCAATCTAATCTTATCACATATATGTAAAGAGCAGCAAAGCAGCATTGGGAAGCTAGCTAGCAATAATAAGAAAAAATAACTAGTACGTCATCTCCCCCGGGGACATAGCAACTGAAGATATCAAGATATCAATCCAGGCTAAAGAGCAAACGATAGCCATTCACCAACGACGACTGTTGCGCTAATTCGGAATGCTTAAGTTGCATTAATGCTTCAATTGTATGCGTCAGAGTAACATCACACCTCCAGCATACCATATGCCATGTTTAGCGTCAACCTAGCCCTTGCCTAGCCTCGGCTAGGCAAGGGCTTAAACGCTAGGCTAGTTTAAAGACCAGCGATAACGGATAGAAAGGGACCTCCAACTTTCAACGACATAAAAGTCTACTTGGCAACACAGCGGAAGCGCTGGAATTTATATCCTCGATCGATACAGAATCGAAATATTTGCAGTTTTTAAACAATACATTCACTTTAATACATATACAGACACATATATACACTATACATGTATGTATATTATATGTTGTACCTAATATACCAAGTCATCTATGAGGTACAACATGAATCATTCCCGTTCTAACTAAATTTAATACAGTAAGTACCTTATTTCCACATGAATTTTATTTTATATTATTCTCATTAATCTGTAAAATACCGGGATCTGGGAATATCAGAGTACGCCCAGTATGCCTCACTTGGCGTACTGGGAACCTGAAATATCAGAGGGCTCCTTATTTCGCGTACCGGGGACCTGAAATATCAGAGGGCTCCTTATTTCGCGTACCGGGGACCTGAAATATCAGAGGGCTCCTTATTTCGCGTACCGGGAACCTGAAATATCAGAGGGCTCCTTATTTCGCGTACCGGGGACCTGAAATATCAGAGGGCTCCTTATTTCGCGTACCGGGGACCTGAAATATCAGAGGGCTCCTTATTTCGCGTACCGGGGACCTGAAATATCAGAGGGCTCCTTATTTCGCGTACCGGGAACCTGAAATATCAGAGGGCTCCTTATTTGGCGTACCGGGAACCTGAAATATCAGAGGGTTCCTTATTTGGCGTACCGGGAACATGAAATATCAGAGGGTTCCTTATTTAGCGTACCGGGAACCTGACATATCAGAGGGTTCCCTATTTCGCGTACCGGGAACCTGAAATATCAGAGGGTTTCTTATTTAGCGTACCGGGAACCTGAAATATCAGAGGGTTCCTTATTTAGCGTACCGGGAACCTGAAATATCAGAGGGTTCCTTATTTAGCGTACCGGGAACCTGAAATATCAGAGGGTTCCTCCCTTGGGGAACCGGGAACCGGGATTATTGAAGGGTTCTGACGTGCTATACCGAGAACTGAAAACATTGGACGGTTCCTACTTCACATACCGGGAATTCAAGATATCTAAAGCCTCATTATATTCATCATACCGGAAACTGGGAATATATTTGTCAATAATTACTAACACGGTACCAAGAACCGGAAAGTTAAGGCTTCATCATCTGTGAAATACTGGAGATGAGAGCGAGAGAGAGAGAGAGAGAGAGAGAGAGAGAGAGAGAGAGAGAGAGAGAGAGAGAGAGAGAGAGAGAGAGAGAGAGAGAGAGAGAGAGAGAGAAAGGGCAGGGATGAGGGACTAGGGACACCTGGACCCAACAATCGATAACAGTCAGCATTCGTCCTCATGGCAAAAGAGGAACTCCCCTCTCCCCTTTACGAGAAGGGGAGAGGGGGGAGAAGGGGAGAGGGGGGAGACGTAGAACGGGGAAGGGAGAGACAGAGAGAAGAGGGTTGAAAGGAGAGAGAGAAAAGAAGAACGGGAAGAGCCAAACTGCTCGATATATATAAGAGGAAAAATAGAATATAGGAGTTATGACAATGGAAACGAAAGGATGCTAAGGAGAGGTTTGAGAAGAGACGAGATAAAGTGTGAATGATGCTGGATGTGGTATGGACACTGGGTGACAGATCACTAGGACTGGGCATCACAGCTTCCAGTGATGCCCTTGAGGTTACCTTGAGGTTACCTTGAGGTGCTTCCGGGGCTTAGTGTCCCCGCAGCCCGGTCGTCGACCAGGCCTCCTGGTTGCTGGACTGATCAACCAGGCTGTTGGACACGGCTGCTCGCAGCCTGACGTATGAGTCACAGCCTGGTTGATCAGGTATCCTTTGGAGGTGCTTATCCAGTTCTCTCTTGAACACTGTGAGGGGTCGGCCAGTTATGCCCCTTATGTGTAGTGGAAGCGTGTTGAACAGTCTCGGACCTCTGATGTTGATAGAGTTCTCTCTCAGAGTACCTGTTGCACCTCTGTCCACTGTCCTGCCCTCGGGCAGCACAGTGGCTTGAGGGCACGTTTTATGCTCCAACACATGTCAAAAGTATTTCCTCGAGGCACAGCATAACCACTCTACTCCTCCTGGTTGCTACTGGCATGTTGACATTAAGCATGGCTCTTATTCATGCCACTGTTACAAATTCCAGTTACACTTAGCACTGTAATGCATGCCATTGGTATACCTGTTGTAATGACAGATTACAATTATTTCTGAGAGAGAGAGAGAGAAGAGAGAGAGAGAGAGAGAGAGAGAGAGAGAGAGAGAGAGAGAGAGAGAGAGAGAGAGAGAGAGAGAGAGAGAGAGAGAGAGAGAGAGTAATAACGTTAACGAAGGTAAGGTCTGTCTACTGACGTATGAAGGGAAAGTAAGGGAAGGGAGATAACATAGGGGAAGGGGAGGTATGATACTATTTATACCCCGGGTTAGGGTAAGGGGGGCTGTTCACCCTCCCTTCCCCACCCCCCAACCCCCCTATTTACCTGTTCATGGGTAGACGAGGCTCCCCCCTCTCTCTCCCTACCTCCCTCTAGTGTCACTCCGTGCAAATTACAACCGTTTTGCCTCATCAGAAACGTAACAAAACACGACTGTTTACGATGCTTTATTTCTTACAGTATTTCTGTCCCGTTTTTTCTTTATGGACTGCCCGATTCCGTAAAGAATGCGACGTATGAGGGAAGAGCAGGAGCCTGGCATGGCTCTAGAGCTCTGAGCGGACCCATTCACCTCTATTTCTACCTCACCCCCCCTTCCTACCCCATTTCCTCCCCCTCCCCGGTCGGCCGAGCGGACAGCACGCTGGACTTGTGATCCTGGGTTCGATCCCAGGCGCCGGCGGGAAACAATGGGCAGAGTTTCTTTCATCTATGCCCCTGTTACCTAGCAGTAAAATAGGTACCTGGGTGTTAGTCAGCTGTCACGGGCTGACTAACATAAGACGTTTCCCTCACGTCTTCCGTAAGTTACGGGCTCACCATAGCCCGTGCTACTTGCCCCGCTCCTGTGCCAGGTAAGTCCACTACGGGCTCACCATAGCCCGTGCTACTTGCACCGCTCCTGTGCCAGGTAAGTCCACTACGGGCTCACCATAGCCCGTGCTACTTGCCCCGCTCCTGTGCCAGGTAAGTCCACTACGGGCTCACCATAGCCCATGCTACTTGCCCCGCTCCTGTGCCAGGCAAGTCCACTACGGGCTCACCATAGCCCGTGCTACTTGCCCCGCTCCTGGGGCCAGGTAAGTCCACTACGGGCTCACCATAGCCCGTGCCACTTGCCCCGCTCCTGTGCCAGGCAAGTCCACTACGGGCTCACCATAGCCCGTGCTACTTGCCCCGCTCCTGGGGCCAGGTAAGTCCACTACGGGCTCACCATAGCCCGTGCTACTTGCCCCGCTCCTGTGCCAGGTAAGTCCACTACGGGCTCACCATAGCCCGGGCTACTTGCCCCGCTCCTGTGCCAGGTAAGTCCACTACGGGCTCACCATAGCCCGTGCTACTTGCCCCGCTCCTGTGCCAGGTAAGTCCACCACGGGCTCACCATAGCCCGTGCTACTTGCACCGCTCCTGTGCCAGGTAAGTCCACTACGGGCTCACCATAGCCCATGCTACTTGCCCCGCTCCTGGGGCCAGGTAAGTCCACTACGGGCTCACCATAGCCCGTGCCACTTGCACCGCTCCTGTGCCAGGTAAGTCCACTACGGGCTCACCATAGCCCGTGCTACTTGCCCCGCTCCTGGGGCCAGGTAAGTCCACTACGGGCTCACCATAGCCCGTGCCACTTGCACCGCTCCTGTGCCAGGTAAGTCCACTACGGGCTCACCATAGCCCGTGCTACTTGCCCCGCTCCTGTGCCAGGCAAGTCCACTACGGGCTCACCATAGCCCGTGCTACTTGCCCCGCTCCTGTGCCAGGTAAGTCCACTACGGGCTCACCATAGCCCGTGCTACTTGCAACTTTTTGTTCCCAGTAGCTGAATCTTAAACAACAACAACCAATCAATCTCATCTGTCAGTATGCCTTGAAAATATGATGAAACACGAATCATTCGGAACTTTCGTTTCAATTTCCTATGCGAATATTTCTTACCCATAACTGAAATACATATTTTTGTGAGTAATTTGTATATATATATATATATATATATATATATATATATATATATATATATATATATATATATATATATATATATACACACACAGATCACACTAACGTGATGCATCAAATGAACAAATCCACAACTCCTCGTCACGGCCCTTGTGGATTTGTTCATTTATATATATATATATATATATATATATATATATATATATATATATATATATATATATATATATTCCTGCTGTAAATAAACATAGCACTATGGCAGAGTGCACAGCACCCAGGCATTCTGTAGTTGAGAGGTCACTACGCTCTTTACCCTCGTCTATGTAGCACAGATAAAAATATAAATGCTGGTTAACTTTACAGATGAATGGCCGTCTGTGGTCCAAGGAGCAAAAATTCTTCCTTCAAAAAACGTGGACAAGACTGCTTAGCTTGTCTACAAGACTGCTTAGCTTGTCTACAAGACTGCTTAGCTTGTCTACAAGACTGCTTAGCCTGTCTACAAGACTGCTTAGCTTGTCTACAAGACTGCTTAGCTTGTCTACAAGACTGCTTAGCTTGTCTACAAGACTGCTTAGCTTATCTCCAAGACTGCTTAGCTTGTCTACAAGACTGCTTAGCTTGTCTACAAGACTGCTTAGCTTGTCTACAAGACTGCTTAGCTTGTCTACAAGACTGCTTAGCTTGTCTACAAGACTGCTTAGCTTGTCTACAAGACTGCTTAGCCTGTCTACAAGACTGCTTAGCTTGTCTACAAGACTGCTTAGCTTGTCTACAAGACTGCTTAGCCTGTCTACAAGACTGCTTAGCTTGTCTACAAGACTGCTTAGCTTGTCTACAAGACTGCTTAGCTTGTCTACAAGATGTTTAATGACGCTGTTTCTTCCTTTTACTTACGACCCAATAGGTCGTAGTTTTGTACGGAATCGACCAATCCGTCACAAATCCGACGTATTAGTAACAGTTTAGAGCACTGTGATATTGGCCAAATCCACAAGGGCCGTGACGAGGATTCGAACCTGCGTCCTGGAATATCCCAGACAAATCCCACAGAAATGGAAAAGGAATTGACAGTTTCGGCTGTTCAAGTATGTTTATTGAGACAAGAAAGAAATACATCTCAAAATGATAGAGTAGCTTAGGCTATTTATACCCCCCCCCCCCCTTCTCCCCCATTTCGGCTGTTTAAAGCCATTGTCAACACCAGACTGACTAGAAGAAAGAGAGAGAGGTTCCATAGAGAGGGTACAGGCCAAGACCTGGAACCTGACTAAACCATCCCTAGGGAAAGAAGTAACCAGAAACAGGTATAGCTTAGCTTAGAATAGTCAAAAGTCAATCAAATTCCGTTCCACGAAATCACCGCAATTTGACTGAATTTGGAACGGAATTTGATTGAGTCTGGCCTAATCAGCCAGTGTACAAATCTTCTATACACACATATACACCAGCTTCCCATACACACACACACATATCTGCCTTCCATACACACACACACACACACACACCAGCTCCCTATACACACACACCAGCCTCCCATACACACACACACCAGCCTCCCATACACACACACACCAGCCTCCCATACACACACACACCAGCCTCCCATACACACACACACCAGCCTCCCATACACACACACACACACCAGCCTCCCATACACACACACACCAGCTCCCTATACACACACCAGCTCCCTATACACACACCAGCTCCCTATACACACACCAGCTCCCTATACACACACCAGCTCCCTATACACACATACACCAGCCTCCCATACACACACACACACCAGCTCCCTATACACACACCAGCTCCCTATACACACACCAGCTCCCTATACACACATACACCAGCCTCCCATACACACACACACACCAGCTCCCTATACACACACCAGCTCCCTATACACACACCAGCTCCCTATACACACATACACCAGCCTCCCATACACACACACACCAGCTCCCTATACACACACACACACCAGCTCAATATACATACACACACCAGCCTCCCACACACACACACACACACCAGCCTCCCATACACACACACACACCAGCCTCCCATACACACACACACACCAGCCTCCCATACACACACACACACCAGCCTCCCATACACACACACACACCAGCCTCCCATACACACACACATACACCAGCCTCCCATACACACACACACACACCAGCTTCCCATAAACAAACACCCATCTCCCCCCCTCTACACTAATCACCCCCATCCCTAACCCCCGCCCCTTCACAAGCACCAATATGTTCACAAGCAGTGGTGAGCCACAAACCCCAGGACCCCCAAAAAACTCCAACGTTGTTTACACAACAAACAATAAACAAGACAACATATTATAAACACCCGCGCGCTCGAAATCAAACGAAACACTAAAATTAAACCGAACGAAACACTGCGCGACGCGGGCCAATTTTCCGCGACCTTGGCCACTCCCACGAGGCAATTCATTCCTCGCGTTCCTACATATACAAGGGTCGAACCCTGGAACTGGCCTGAAGTAACCCACATTCCTCCCGTACCTCCGTACAGGAGTGTGGAACGCTGGAACAGTTACGCAAGCACTTACGAACCAGGGGCCAGATTCACGAAGCAATTACGCAAGTACTTACGAACCTGTAGATCATCTCTCAATCTTTGGCGGCTTTGTTTACAATTATTAAACAGTTAATGAGCTCCAAAGCACCAGGAGGCTGTTTATAACAATAACAACAGTTGATTAGGAAGTTTTCATGCTTGTAAACTGTTCAATAAATGTAATCAAAGCCGTCAAAGATTGAGGAAAGATGTACAGGTTCGTAAGTACTTGCGTAACTGTTTCTTGAATCTGGCCCCTGTACATTTTTTCTCAATCTTTGGCGGCTTTGGTTAGCTTTATTAAACAGTTTACAAGCATGAAAACTTGCCAATCAACTGTTGTTATTGTTATAAACAGCCTCCTGGTGCTTCGGAGCTCATTAACTGTTTAATAAGGGTAAACAAAGCCGCCAAAGATTGAGAAAAGATGTACAGGTTCCTAAGTGCTTGCGTAACTGCTTTGTGAATCTGGTTCCGGGTACTGAAGAACCCATTCTAATTAACAAGATCCAGGATAATGTTACAAAATATTCCCATCATACCCGGAACATACCTGGACAGAGTATCAGGAGTTCTTCAACGCCCCGAGCCCGGCCTGAGACCAGGCATAGTCTATCTGCGCTGCATAATTTTGGTCCCCCTGATGCTCTCCTGTACTCGGGGACATGAAGCCCGGTAGGTCTACCCAGGTCCTCCCTAGGCCTATTACTGAACTTCCCCAACGTTCCAGCCCACAAAAGTTGCTCCTAAACCTCCTCTTTACCCCCCCCCCTCCCCCGGTACCTAGTTTACAGCTAGGTGAACACAGGCATAAGGTGAAAGGAAACGTGCCCAACCGGCTCTGTCTCCTCGGTTGTGAGCCGAGGGCGAAGACTCCTGCACTACTGAACCCTTTTGGAACACTATCAGACGCGACAATTATTAATTATTAACATCTTTATTGACAAAATTAATTACAATTTTGCCTAATCTGAGGATTTCAATCAAGTCTTATTAAAAGTGAAGATAATGCTGGTATTCACTGTCACGCAGGACAGAGGGTCATACACAAGACAATAAGTCTAAACTGCAGGCGATGAGTCACAATAACGTGGCTGAAGTATGTTGACCAGACCACACACACTAGAAGTTGAAGGGACGACGACGTTTCAGTCCGTCCTGGGCCATTCTCAAGTCGATTGTGTTGAGGAGGACGGACCGAAACATCGTCGTCCCTTCAACTTCTAGTGTGTGGTCTGGTCAACAAGTCTAAACTGTAGGCTGAAGTACATATATATCATGGTTACAATCAATGTTTTAATGTATGAATATGTGAAAACAACTTTCTATTGTTTGTTAAAAGACGCGACAATTCAAATATCAACACGTTGACCAGACCACACACTAGAAGGTGAAGGGACGATGACGTTTCGGTCCGTCCTGGACCATTCTCAAGTCGATTGTGTTGACCAGACCACACACTAGAATATGAAGGGACGACGACATTTCGGTCCGTCCTGGACCATTCTCAAGTCGATTGTGATGAGGAATTGACTGATGATTAAGATTAAGCCACCCAAAAGGTGGCACGGGCATGAATAGCCCGTAAGTGGTGGCCCTTTTGAGCCATTACCAGTATCAAGAGATGATACTGAAGATCTGTGGAGGTGCGACTGCACCCTGCGTGACGGGAGATGTCTCCTGTGTATGATGAGGAAGTAGAGACAGGCAATAAATAGGCACGAGAGAGATGAGGAGCAAAGTAAGGTGTAGTAAGGTGTAAGGGCCTCGTAGCCTGGTGGATAGCGCGCAGGATTCGTAATTCTGTGGCGCGGGTTCGATTCCCGCACGAGGCAGAAACAAATGGGCAAAGTTTCTTTCACCCTGAATGCTCCTGTTACCTAGCAGTAAATAGGTACCTGGGAGTTAGTCAGCTGTCACGGGCTGCTTCCTGGGGGTGGAGGCCTGGTCTAGGACCGGGCCGCGGGGACACTAAAGCCCCAAAATCATCTCAAGATGACCTCAAGATAGTAGAGGGGCTAGGGGTTTTAGCCACGTTATTGTGACTCATCGCCTGCAAGTCCATTGTGAATGCTGTCGATTTCACATCACGTGAAAACCATTTTTATCTTCAAGACCGCCGGGTTTACGACGTAGTTAGCCTCCCAAGACCACGTGGGGGCGCACCACGCGCCAAAAAGACAGCTGAACAAATCCACAAGGGCCGTGACGAGGATTCGAACCTGTGTCCGGGAGCATCCTAGACACTGCCTTAATCGACTGTAAGCACAGTCGATTAACTTAAGACAGCTGTATGTAGCACAGTGGGATACATCCTCGGCTCACAACCGTGAAGACAGAGACGGTTGGGCACGTTTCCTTTCGCCAGATGCTCGTGTTCACCCAGCAGTAGACATTGAATTGAAATTGAAATTGAAATAAGTTTACTGAGGTAAAATACACACAAAGGGATGAGGTAGCTCAAGCTATTCTCACCCTATTCAGTACAACGTGTTAATATATACATAGACACACATCACAAACAATAAACATATTACCAAACATTCTGAGAGGTAAACATATACATTTCCTCCTTCACAAGTAGTATGGTATCAGACGTACACACAAATACTTTTATGTAGACATGTATATGAGTGGAATTGGCTGGCTATAGATAGAAGCTGCCTTGTATGGGCCAATAGGCCTTCTGCAGTTACCTTTGTTCTTATGTACAATAGGTACCCTGGAGTCAGGCAACTGTTGTGGGTAGTATCCTGAGGGACCTCGATAGGCCTAAGTACAACGTCCATAGACCTATGCTCGACAACGGGAATTATCCTGCGTGCTTGAGCTGCCCACATCCCGGTCGACAGGCTTGACAAACATTGACATTCCCTTAAGTTTTCCGAAAAGTTAAAAAAAAAAGCAGGCTAGAAAAGTTAATTAAGAAAGAAAAACAAACCCCTAACGCACGCTGTTTTTATAGAGCTTAACATTTTCCCAAAGTAATATGCAATGTGACTACTGCAAAATCCATCACTAACTCTCAAATCCAACCACTTGGGTTGGACGGTAGAGCCACGGTCTCGCTTCATGCAGGTCGCCGTTCAATCCCCCGACCGTCCACAAGTGGTTGGGGCACCATTCCTTTCCCCCCGTCCCATCCCAAATCCTTATCCTGACCCCTTCCTAGTGCTATATAGTCGTATATGGCTTGACACTTTCGTCTGATAATTCCCTTCCCTTCCCTTTCAAAACACTTTCGCTATCTTAAAACACTTCAAATTCAACTTATCGCGCAAAGATATTAATTAGGACAAAGCCAAATTTAATCAGCCATACAGCTTCACAGAAAAAATTAGCCTAGCACTATGCAAGAAGGATAATAAATAATCCTTTTTGTATTTTAAACTAAATCCTTAGTATTTTAAACTAAATTCTTTGTATTTTAAACTAAATTCTTTGTATTTTAAACTAAATTCTTTGTATTTTAAACAAAATCCTTTGTATTTTTAACAAAATCCTTTGTATTTTAAACAAAATCCTTTGTATTTTTAACAAAATCCTGTGTATTTTTAACAAAATCCTGTGTATTTTTAACAAAATCCTTTGTATTTTAAACAAAATCCTGTGTATTTTAAACAAAATCCTTTGTATTTTAAACAAAATCCTTTGTATTTTTAACAAAATCCTTTGTATTTTTAACAAAATCCTGTGTATTTTTAACAAAATCCTTTGTATTTTAAACAAAATCCTGTGTATTTTAAACAAAATCCTGTGTATTTTAAACAAAATCCTGTGTATTTTAAACAAAATCCTGTGTATTTTAAACAAAATCCTGTGTATTTTAAACAAAATCCTGTGTATTTTTAACAAAATTTGTTTAAAATACACGAGTTAGTGCACTAGGCATCGCAAGGCTGTCACAATGCTTGTTTCCACAACTAATAGGTCACGTTTTTGACGTAATACTAAACAAATGCACCTTACTATAGAAATTAACGGCTGACAAATATCTACGTTTTCCATGCACTGTATTCGATAGGTTAGGTGGGGTTGGTTGGGTTCGTACGCTTCAGGTTAGGCAGAACTGTCGCATTTTTTACGTTTTGGGTTAGTTTACGAGGTTGTGTGTTTACTGTTTCCAAAATTAAGAGAACGGGCTGGTTTCCCAATCAAGAGAACAGGCTAGTTTCCCAATCAAGAGAACAGGCTAGTTTCCCAATCAAGAGAACAGGCTAGTTTCCCAATCAAGAGAACGGGCTGGTTTCCCAATCAAGAGAACGGGCTGGTTTCCCAATCAAGAGAACTGGCTGGTTTCCCAATCAAGAGAACTGGCTGGTTTCCCAATCAAGAGAACTGGCTGGTTTCCCAATCAAGAGAACGGGCTGGTTTCCCAATCAAGAGAACAGGCTAGTTTCCCAAATCAAGAGAACAGGCTAGTTTCCCAATCAAGAGAACTGGCTAGTTTCCCAATCAAGAGAACTGGCTAGTTTCCCAAATCAAGAGAACAGGCTAGTTTCCCAATCAAGAGAACAGGCTAGTTTCCCAATCAAGAGAACAGGCTAGTTTCCCAATCAAGAGAACAGGCTAGTTTCCCAATCAAGAGAACAGGCTGGTTTCTCAACTCAAGAAAACGGGCTGGTTTACAAATGTGTGAACCGAGGGTTATACAAAAATAAGTCAAGATCAGCTATACATTCTTCGAGAGCATGCAACTGCCACAAGGTGAAGGCAGCAGATGTTGGCAGCATTGTTGTGAGCCCCCCCTCACTCCCCTTCTCCTGTTCTATTGTGAGGGAGGGGGGGGGGGAGAGGTAGGGAGGGCAGGAGACTGTGAGAGAGGGTAGTAGGGGGGGCAGGTGAGAGTGTGAGAGGGTAGTAGGAAGGACGAGAGAGATTTCATATCTTTAAAATAATCTGTGAATATCTTAGCCATCCTCCAATATTTAACAATAAACAACTATACATAAAGTCTTGCGTGTCTTCAATATTCGCCACGAAGAACCATATAATGTATTGTACATCTGTGCAAATTGTTCTATCTCTTTGAAGACCGGAAATCTGTGGATGAGTATATGGTGAAATAAGAGCAAGGGTGGGGAAGAGAGCAAAACAGTACTTACCTATCCATAATTCCCTATCAGTGACTAAAGGGAAGAGAAAGGGGAAGGAATAGGCAATCATGGAAATGGGGGAGATGGCAGCTGCCACGAGTGGCCATCTCAATGAGCCACACTGCACTACAGACTCGAGACACACACACTGCTCTATACACTACAGAATGTGGAAAACACTGTGTACTATAGAATGTGGAGCATTCAAATGATCTCAAATTTTAACAGCATGTGTAAAAACCACTCAAAATTCTATGTTTAATGTTTTTTTCTTTTCAGATATGGAAATGCTGTTCACTGGAAAAGAAAAGGCGTTTTGTGTGTTAAGAGTATACTCAAACATAGTCGAACAAGACTGTGCAGAGTGCATTTTTGAGAGAATACACTAAAAATGCACCAACTGCAATGCAGATTTGAACATGGCACGAAACGTTCAAAGGGGAAGGCTGTCTCTGTGGGGCAAAATTCTCAGGACGACCACCAGTATCGGAAGAGATGGCCGAGCGGGTTCGGGAAACATTTTTGCGAAGCCCCATGAAGTCCATAAGAAGAACAAGTCTGGAAACCCAGTATCCTCCAGCGACAATATCCAGCGTGTCGCAAGGAAACGCTTGCCAATGACACCCTATAAACTGCAGCTCGTTCACACCTTAAAGCCAAATGAATAAACAGGCACAAGCAATTCTGACTCAGTATGCACGAGAAACCTGAAGAAGACGAGTTTGAACGTCTTTCTTTCAGTGATGAAGCCACATTTTCATATGAATGGCAAGGTCAACAAGCATAGTGTTCACATTTCTGGCAAAGAAAATCTCTATGCCACAGTTGAGCACACGATGGACTCACTTGAGGTCTGCTGTGTTGCAGGCGGTGCACATATTGAAAACCTGCGAACTCGTTTATGAAATCCACATACCTTTGAATTCCTCATTCAAATTTTGATGAATAAATCTCATCTTGCTCAACATTTTGCCTGTTTGGTTTCATTTACCTAGCCTATATAGTTACTTAGATATTTACATCGCAAATTATATTAATTTTTTTAAAACACCCTGTATATATATGTATTAATTAATACTAAAGTACTTAAGGAATTTCCTGTCTAGCAAGGAAAATGCAAGCCCCAAATGTACAACACACTTGCATAAACCTGGTGGTGTATATGATGCACCATGATTTCTAAGGTTCGAATCCTTTCACGAGGAAGAGTTTTTAGGTTACATATAACTTGTGGTTTATGCACGTGTGTCATACATTTGAGGCTCGCTTTTTCCTCTGTAGTGACCGATTTGATGAAAACGATCGGTGATCTCTTGGCAATGACTGGTGCTGTTGGGGGTTGGGGATAAGTCTCAACCCTTATAACAGTCTGTGGTGGCCGAGTGGTTAGCGTACTGGTTGATGCACAATGATTTCTAAGGTTCCAATCCTTTCATGAGGAAGAGTTCTTTGGTTACATATAACTTGTGGTTTATGTAAGTGCATTGTGTGTGTGTGTGTGTGTGTATATATATATATATATGTGTGTGTGTAAATCACAAAAAGTAACACGTGATGAAAAATGTGAGTGTCAGACCACGGAGGAAGAATTGAAACAGAAATGTCCTTAAGTACTTTCGTACATTAATACATCTTCAGAAGGAATATGTATATATATGTAGGAGGTAGGACAATGGTTTTGTACTTTTGAGACTCGAGTTAGGGTTTCCGATAATCCCCGTGAATGAAATGTTATTATCCACACTATTGTAGATTTCGTTTTACAAATACACTACAATGTTACTAGCTGAGCACAGAAATAAATTGTTCAGCTTTAAATGCATCAGATTTCAATTCCTGAACTCAGTATGTGACTCTGAAACCTTTCTGCCATTCCTACTAGGATGAGCATGGGGGGTCCATAATAATCTACTTAAACCAAAGATTTTTTTAAAGAGAAATACCCTAATGGCCTCTTAAGGATAAGTGCAAGACCATTACAGATCAATGGGTCCCAGTAGCACAGTTGAGTGCGTTCTTGATGCAAAATCAAGAATTCCGGGTTTGAATCCCATGTGGGACAGAAAAGGTTAGGCACATTTCCATTCACTAAATGCCACTGTTCACCTAGAAGTAGGAACTCAGGAGTTAGTCAATTTGTTGTGGGGTCGCAACCTGGGTGGGGTCAATAATTCAACCCTGGAAGGGAGGGGGGGGGGGGGGGTGACCGTGATATAAGCCTAACATGTATGAATACACTCTGGCTTCCTGTCCCCTGACACAGTGAATTATTATTATTATTATACATTTTCTCTTGTGCACCAAATTTAATTTTGAAAGTAACACTTACCTAGATACGAGGTCATCTTGGGGCGGATGGGCCTCCATCAGAAGCTCATTATGGAGCGAGGAGGTGTCGAGCGGAGCAGGTGGCGGCGTCGCTGGTGTAGCCCAGAGGAGGGGGTAGGAGGTTAGACCATCACATTGGGAAGCATGTGCAGGTTTATTATATAGCACAAACACAAAGGATATATAGTGGCACCTCGATTAACGAGTTTAATCTGTTCCAGCACCGAGCTCGTCATGTGGAAAACTCATCTTGCGAAACAACAACAAAACTGTCGTCGAAGGTGTCTGAGAACCAGTGGGAATGCTCGTTAATCGAGCAAAAGCTCGTCAGTTGAGACATATTATCTGCGAGTGGTTTGCTCGTTACTTGAAATACTCGTAACTGGAGCCTGCTCGTCACTCGAGGTTCCACTGTATACTGTAACCTGACAGCTGGCATTAAGGATCTGGAGTGTTATATGCTGGTTATTCAGCACACAACTATCAACAAGCTTAATCTATCACGTTATGAGTAAGATGAAGACCAACAATTAGGCTCAACCCTTACACTGCTCCAATCATGTTCTGCTCAAACTGCCATATGTGATTCATCCTTATGGGTATTCAATTTTTTTTTTTTTCCACGCACACCTAATGTAGGACTTTTAAATACTTAGCAGTTTAAGGGTTAACCACTTGATTACAGCCTACATAATGAGATTAAAACCACTAAGACATAACAGCCTAGGAAATGAGATTAAAACTAAAAGCACTTAACCAATACTCTATCTAAAAACTGAAATGCGGTAGCCATTATATGCAGAACCACACATCATCTTTAATGAGGCTAAAGAATATTATATTTAATGAAGCTTCCATGGTTTGCACTTCACTACATAACACTCCACGAATACGAATAACTATAAACTAAAAATGTAAACAACCTATTTTCTTACCTACATAGCATGGGAATATTGGAAGGGAACAGGCAAGGGAAAACAAATTACCAAAACAAAACTCATCATAGGTAAACAAATTAAATTAAAACAAAAAAGCATTTTAGTATATAACGAAAACAACAACAAGGGTCTAACTACAATGTTAACACTAAGAAAGGACAAAGGATCAGGACGGGAAGGAGGGAGTAGGAGGAGAGCCTATTGAGGAAGAGATAGATACTGGAAAGGAAAAATAACCTGATGAAAAAGGGAGTAATTCAAATAAATCAGTACAGGTATACAGATCATTTTATTTGAGGCAGGACACTTCATGACCAATGATAAAAATTAATAGTTATTGTGGTATTTATTGAATGCTGACAGTATTTCTCACAAATGTGCATGCACAGACACACACACACACATGTATATGCATGGAAACACACATGTGAATTTGTGCATAACAAAACACATGCGAATTTGTGCATACAAGTGCATGAATATACTGTACTTGCACACATATACATGAAAGGAAATGACATCAACAATAGGGAAAAAAAATTTAAAATGGAAACAAAAAAGCCAGGCTATAAAAACCCAAAAGCATAATAATTTCAAACCCAATATACACATGTGGAGACCTCATAACATGAAGAAGCAAACCAGAATAAATTTGAGGTGGAGTAGCACGCATGACCCAGCCCATTCTCTCAATTTCCCATTCTGTAAAAATCGGCAACAGTCTTTCACCTAACCAGAAACACATGAACCCTATAGGTAACCCCTCTAACCTATGTCCAACCACTTGGGCTGGACGGTTGAGCGATGGTCTCGCTTCATGCAGGTTCACGTTCAATCCTCAACCATCCAAGGTGTTGGGCCCTATTTCCCCCCTCCCCCCCCCCCCCGCGTCCCATCCCAAATCCTTATCCTGAACCCTTCCAAGTGCTATATAGTCGTAAAGGATTGACACTTTATCCTGATAGTTCCCTTTCCCCATCTAACCTATCAAGGCCAATGCCAAAAAAACAAGAATTAATATTAAGGTGTTTTAAATTTTACTAATATAGTACTGTACGTCACATTTTAAATGAACTGTTCGGTTTCCTGAAATGTGACGTACTGTATTAAGGGATAGGACAAGTTGCATGATCAAGAAATGAAGAACGATTGAGAAGTTGGAAGTACAATACCAAATTATGAGTTTACGGACTCCCTGTATGCAATGGAGATATTAATTCAGTTGTAAGAACAGCTTGGATAAAAGTTAGTTTATTAATCTGTCCTCTCACCCAATACATCGTAATTTTGTATGCAAACAACCAATTTTTTTTTTAAATGTGACATACTGGGACTAAAGTGACATAATTTGGGACTAAAGAGCCTAAATCTGTACTCCCTTGAGCGCAGGCGGGAGAGATACATAAAAATTTACACGTGGAAAATAATTGAGGGGCTGGTCCCAAACCTGCACACAGAAATAACATCACATGAGACCAGAAGACATGGCAGGATGTGCAGAATACCCCCATTGAAAAGCAGAGGTGCAACAGGTACTCTGAGAGAGAACTCTATCAACATCAGAGGCCCGAGACTGTTCAACACACTTCCACTACACATAAGGGGCATAACTGGCCGACCCCTCACAGTGTTCAAGAGAGAACTATCAACATCAGAGGTCCGAGACTGTTCAACACGCTTCCACTACACATAAGGGGCATAACTGGCCGACCCCTCACAGTGTTCAAGAGAGAACTGGATAAGCACCTCCAAAGGATACCTGATCAACCAGGCTGTGACTCATACGTCAGGCTGCGAGCAGCCGCGTCTAACAGCCTGGTTGATCAGTCCAGCAACCAGGAGGCCTGGTCGACGACCGGGCCGCGGGGACACTAAGCCCGGAAGCACCTCAAGGTAACCTCAAGGTAAGGTACTGTACTGGTAACAAAGTACAGTACTGTAATAGCAATGTTTTCTATGCATCAGCCTCATTCAGTTAAGTGGGTTGCTTGGATTTCTAAATTTCTGGTCCGGCAAAATTATTGCATTTATTTACAATAGCAAATTATGAGAAGAGCCTGCTTATGCAACCTGCTGCCAGACACTAAGACCAAAGGCAGGAACAAAACAACAATGAGAAAACCAGGAGAAAAAAAGATTAAGTAGCACGTGTCATTGATACGAAGGCTGCAAAGCTACAAAGTTGATAGTTTTTTATAGCAGCTCATTTTAAAATATATCCTTGGTTTACACTGCTGGATAGCTCATAAGACAAATAACATTTTGAAGAAGCCGTAAAAGACAAATGATGTTCGTCTCATAATACAATATTATAAAGTACTGTATAAGTTATTTGTATTTTATAATACAGACATAACGTGAGAGAGGAAGAGAGAGAATGTGGGGAAAATTTTTTGCCCCCTCCGTGATAATTAAATTTGCAAATGGACTTGCCATGTAGCTGGAGCAGGGAGGTAATGGACAGTACTGTATCTCAATCCACCACTAAAGTGACTGCTCGCTGCAGGGCAAAAGAACAAAAGCAAACCACTTAAGATCTGCATGCAATTATTGGGATTGCAAGTTTTAACTAAGGTCTTTTATTATGCACCCCCATACCCATCCTGTGAGTGGTAGTGGATCCTACCCAATCTGTGAGTGGTAGTGGACCCCATACCCATCCTGTAAGTGGAAGTGGACCCCATACCCATCCTGTGAGTGGTAGTGGACCCTACCCAATCTGTGAGTGGTAGTGGAAAAGGTAACAGAGGCACATAATGGGCTCAAGTACTGGACCTCAAAATTAACTTCAGCTATGCAAGTTACAGTCTTGATAAGCTAGTTACATAGTTTAAGATTAATCAACTGTAATTTATAGCATAATAGGTTCAAGAACTGGAATGAAACAATCTCTAAACAAATCAATTTACATTGCACGAATAGCCAGTTATCACTCTGCCAAGTACTGTACTGATCACCAACTACATCACCCACCACCAGGTGGCAGTACTAGCTACCACAACAATATTGCAGAAGCCAGAAACCCCCAACTCGACTCTTAAATGACTGCAACTGCTATCTGCGATTATCTCCAGTGCTCCAACAGACCACTGGAACATTATCTAACACAGTGCACAGTTACAAACCCATTAAGATTTCAACTTAGATTCAACAGAGCAGAAGAAGTTGTTAAACACATATGGCAAAATCTTACTGAAGCGACCATACGAGTCATAAATACTCATACTCCGCCCAAGTAAAACAGTAACAAGCAACACTTAGTGGGCCAGCCAGAGGCTTAGGGCCCGCCCAGTGGGCCAGCCAGAGGCTTAGGGCCCGCCCAGTGGGCCAGCCAGAGGCTTAGGGCCCGTGCAGGAATATCCCTGAAAAAAAAAAAAATCTCCAGTGCTAGAATGGCCAAATGTCATGTTACGTGCCATCACTTGTAAACTACCATAATTTATTATCCACACCATGATGTTGGACTAAGCTGAGGCACTTAAGGTATAAAGTCCAGGTCATACTTCAAGCCAGGCCCTTGGCTTGATCTTGGTCTTGGACCTCAAGAACAGGAATGGAAACAACCTTGGGACTGTTCAAAAAAGTTTAATTTAAACCCTGGAATGAGGTCTAGTGTGTGCTGCCTCAGAATCTTGCTATGGAGACTACATGCACTCTCTGTGCTTTACAGAGCACAACCTGTAACACAACAAAGAACATCGCTTTTTGCCCATATGCATTGCATAAGGCCAAAAATTTTCGTACTATTTTTCTATGGCTATTTTTGTGGCTGCTCGCAAAAGTGACGTTCTGTCCCATTTTCTGTTTTGGGTCCTCTGGTAAGATAGGAAAGGATTCTTTAAATTGACTGTTTTCTTGATGTTGGTAAACCTTAGGAGGACGGGCTGGTACAGTACCAAGGCCTTGGCCCGAGACAAGGTCTAAAAGGCACCACTAAGGTAAGGGGTCACCACAACAGGACCAAGACCATGCTGAAGACTATATCAAACAGCCACAGCAAAGATAGTTCTGAAGGCTGCAGGCCCTCGACAATCTTTCTTTTAAGTTAGAAAACACTTGGAACTAAACAATAATTAGTCAACTGAACTGATTGTGGTAGTCAGTGCTGCCTGAAGGCAGGCAGTAGTTACTAATCAACAATTAGCAGAGCAGTAAATGACTATGCTTGCATTCACAGTGCTTGATTACATGGGGTGCTGAGTGATTTACTACTACTGTATTCTTTTGCCTTATAACAAATGGTCGTTCAAGAGAGAAATTGAGATAGACTCCACATTTCTTCCTCACCCCAACCACATGACAAGGCTACATGCAAAGTTACTTGTGATGGTGGGGATAAAAGCAAAGCAGCGCCCAGCATACAAGCAATGTCTCATGGGTGGACCTAAAATCAGAGAACAAGAGAGACCCTACAAAACAGTGGCTAATAGAGTTTAATTCAAGCAAGTGTAAAGTAATGAAGCTTGAGTGCTGGTAAGATGCCAGACACATTAATAAACATGAGAGAAAATCTTCCTGAGAACACATTTAAAGAACTGGGGGTTGATATAAATTCCATAATTCCCGTTCTTGGGGACAGAGCCTGTACTTAGGCTTACTGAGGTCCCACTTGACCAACTGGTAACCTTCTGCGGGATACAACCTACAACAATTGCCTAACTCTTGGGTACCTATTTTACTGCTAGGTTAACAGAGCCACCAGAGGAAAGAAAATGTGCCCAACTGTTTCTGTCTTGCCCATGGATTGAATCAAGGTCCCTCAGCTGTAAGCCGAGAACATAGATCTTCCTCCTGTGCTACAGAAGGAAGAATGATCAGGTCAGTCAAGCTACACAAGAGAGATAGAGGCCTGACAGAAGAATATTAAGAGTTATGTAAGATGTGCTATGACTATGAAGATATCAAGAAGCATTCAATATTGAACCATAACAACACACAAGAGGTAGTGGAGAGGCCCACCACATAACAAGATTGAGCAGCACTGTACAAGCAATGGTGGAAGAGATCACTCTTGTATCTGGATGTGACAAAAGAAGTAAGACCAGTTAAAGTCTCACTATAGGCAATATAAAGAAGTTTTTGAAGCTATTATTTGGGTCACTTGACTTTTGTCACGAAGGATGGAAGCGCTGTATAATAGAACACCAGTAATTCTATACTTTAGTGACCTGGCAAACACTACAACTGCTCCCAGTCTCTCGAGTCTAATGAACTGACCACTTTCCCCTTCTTGAGGTTATCTTGAGATGATTTCGGGGCTTTAGTGTCCCCGCGGCCCGGTTCTCGACCAGGCCTCCACCCCCAGGAAGCAGCCAGTGACAGCTGACTAACACCCAGGTACCTATTTATTTTACTGCTAGATAACAGGGGCATAGAGTGAAAGAAACTCTGCCCATTGTTTCTCGCCGGTGCCTGGGATCGAACCCGGGACCACAGGATCACAAGTCCAGCGTGCTGTCCGCTCGGCCGACCGGCTCCTCCTTGAAGTGGTGAATGATGAATGAAGGAGACAAATCATCAGCCCAAGCCAGAGACTTTCATGAAAAGTTTGAGAGCTGGGGAAGGAGAACACTACCAAATTATGAATTAGTAATCTCAGATGAAGCAGACCTCCTGCCAGAGGTACCAGCTGAAATGCCAGAGGTACCAGCAGAGATGCCAGAGGTACCATCTGAGATGCCTAAGGTACCATCTGAGATGCCAGAGGTACCATCTGAGATGCCAGAGGTACCATCTGAGATGCCAGAGGTACCATCTGAGATGCCAGAGGTACCATCCGAGATGCCAGAGGTACCATCCGGGATGCCAGAGGTACCATCCGGGATGCCAGAGGTACCATCCGGGATGCCAGAGGTATCATCCGGGATGCCAGAGGTACCATCCGGGATGCCAGAGGTACCATCTGGGATGCCAGAGGTACCATCCGGGACGCCAGAGGTACCAGCTGAGATGCCAGAGGTACCATCTGAGATGCCAGAGGTACCATCCGAGATGCCAAAGATACCATCTGAGATGCCAGAGGTACCATCTGAGATGCCAGAGGTACCATCTGAGATGCCACAGGCACAACCAATTCTGGGAATAAATAAAGCAAGCAAATATTAGCCAGTCTCTCAGCTGCTTGAGCTCCAGGTAGGCAAGGCACCAGTTCTGCATCACAATCAGTCTGCATCACGGGAGACATCTCCCGTCACGCAGGGTGCAGTTGCACCTCCACAGATCTCCAGTATCAGCTCTTGATACTGGTAATGGCTCAAAAGGGCCACCACTTACGGGCTATTCATGCCCGTGCCACCTTTTGGGTGGCTTAATCTTCATCAATCAATCAATCAGTCTGCATCTTAGAAACCGTCGAAGCCCAGCTGTGGGAGCGTCTTCCGCGGCCTCGCAGACCGGAGTTGCATATATTTTTTGGAGAGATGGGACACCACAAGCGTAGCTCTCATCCTGTACCTACACTTAGGCAATTACAAAGCCAAAATAAAACACCAGAAACTTGATTCCAGGTTTCAAAGTGAGGTAGGTGATGAGAGCCAGAGTATCTCTGACTTACTTGGGAGCCGGTCGGCCAAGAGGACAGCACACTGGACTTGTGATCCTGTGGTCCCGGGTTCGATCCCGGGCGCTGGCGAGAAACAATGGGCAGAGTTTCTTTCACCCTATGCCCCTGTTACCTAACAGTAAAATAGGTACCTGGGTGTTAGTCAGTTGTCACGGGCTGCTTCCTGGGGGTGGAGGCCTGGTCGAGGACCGGGCCGCGGGGACACTAAAAGCCCCGAAATCATCTCAAGATAACCTCAAAATACCTCAGTCATGTCAACCTCTACACATCAACAAACTGGAAAAGGTGCAAAAAGATGCAACTAAATTGCTTCTAGAATTGGAAAAACAAGAGTTGCAAAGTGAGGCTAGAGGTGTTAAACATACCACAGCTGGAAGGTAGAAGAGCAAGAGACAATATGATCACTATATACAAAATAGTAACAGGAATCGACAATACTGACAAAACAGAATTCTTGAAAACTGCAACTTCAAGAACAAGAGGTTATAGATTCAAGCTAAGGAAATAATGCTGCCAACAAAAATGAGAACGATCACCTTTGCAAGACATTTGGAACAAGTACGAAAGTGGTGGATGCCAAAACCATCAGTTTCAAAAAGTCACGACAAAGACTACTGGGAAGACGGGATACCACAAGCATAGCTCTCATCCTATCACTACACTTACATAACTAGACTTGGGTAATTACAGGCTGAGGCTTGAACTTTGGGAACTTAAGACATGGAAGCTATATTTCTTCAGCACTGTCAATAGTTTATCTTTGAGCAGCAGGCAATTCCTGACACTGGGAGCCTAAAACAGCAAATCATTGCACTACATCAAGACATGCTTTTTCCAGGCTGAAGGGACTAGACTACGAGAGAAGAATAAGATTCTTAGAGGAACAGATTGAGTTGATAAAGACAAAATGTTCAAAAACAAGAAAGAAAAAATGCCAGTAAGTACACGGGTGGAAATTACAGACCCAAATGAGCAAGACGAACACACAAGGAAACATTTTAGGTATGAGAACAGTGAATAAGTACGATGACTTAAAAGAGGAGAGGGTCGAGGCTAAATCCACACCAAGTTTAAGGACAGGACAGGATTATGAGGAAAGCAAGAAGAACTTTCAAACTCGCACAAGGTGAGCTGGAACTTGGAAGACGCATCCATAGTGCCACTGAGCCTTAAGAGGGTTTTCCAGGGCCCTGAGGCTGACTGTTTTGAAAAGCCCCTGACAAGGTGTTGCTAACCAGTTAGATGCAAAGCTAGTAAGGGGATAATAAAACTGAAATCCCTGCAATGTGTACAGCTACAGGGACCTAGTGGAGAACCACCAAAAGTAATATAAGTGGTCCTATAGCCACACAAGGCAAACTCCCACACCAGGCAAAGAACAAAATAAAAGAAAAACCCGCAAAAGTACAACGTCTCCAAAGGAAACAGGAACACTAAGGAACACTAAGTCAATTACACACAAAGTTCTTTGCAATTATATTATTCCTAGAAACATCATGTAAGTTGTGTTTTAAGTTTGTTGTATTTCACATTATAAAGTTAAATAATTACTGTTGACCATATGCATTAATACATCATTAAAACATGCAAAGTATTCTGGAGTTTACCAATGCAAAGTGAAAAAGGTAAAAAAAAGGCAAGACTTATAAAAGAAAAAAAAATGTCGGGAGGAAAATTAGATACGAACGGACATTAATTAAGAACTCACGGGGTGGGGGCGAATGGTCTTGATGGTGATGGGAGGGTTGTATGGAAGGGTTGAGGTCTGTGGTGGCATTATTCTGAGGAGCAACCACCTTACCCAAGACCAGGACAACACGATCGCTGGTCGACTTGAGGCAGGCAACAGCATCTTCATGGGTTACGTTTTCTAGATTTACATCTCCAGACTGTAGAAGAAAAACAGAACAGGTGTAAAAGGCATTACAAATTGTCATTTACATATCGATTGATGAAAATGGCAGTGGGATTATCTACCAACCTTAATAAACAAATCACATAAGCACTTTCTTGTTAAGTGTACCAGTGATTAGATCATGCTAAAAAAATATATAGGTATGTTTATTTCTGGAAGGGTTCCCACTCTGGTAACTTGGGAAGCCACCTAAAGGACTCACCAGAGAGCGAGATTTCATTATATTCAACAGTCAATTTTTTTAGGTTCCTCTTTTAAAAATATAAGGAGAAGGATGGGAAGAGGGAAGGGGGGGAGGCAAGGATTTTCAAACATATGCAGATTACCATGGGGTTGATGCAAGGTGAGATGGTTCTTTTGTATTTTGAGTAAGCTGTGTGTGACACGCCCACCGGCAAGGATCAGTTCACCTGTAATTACCTAAGTGTAGTTACCTAAGTGTAGTTACAGGATGAGAGCTACGCTCGTGGTGTCCCGTCTTCCCAGCACTCTTTGTCATATAACGCTTTGAAACTACTGACGGTCTTGGCCTCCACCACCTTCTCGCCTAACTTGTTCCAATCGTCTATCACTCTGTTTGCGAAAGTGAATTTTCTTATATTTCTTCGGCATCTGTGTTTAGCTAGTTTATATCTATGACCTCTTGTTCTTAAAGTTCCAGGTCTCAGGAAATCTTCCCTATCGATTTTATCAATTCCTGTTACTATTTTATATGTAGTGATCATATCACCTCTTTTTCTTCTGTCTTCCAGTTTTGGCATATTTAATGCCTCTAACCTTTCCTCGTAGCTCTTACCCTTCAGTTCTGGGATCCACTTGTGCTCCTATCCAAGTGTTGCCTGAACTTGTATTTACTACTTGTGCCTGCAGAATCAAGCTATTAGCTCTTGCATCCTGCCTTTCTACACGATCTATTTTTTTCTGTATTTTGTCTACTACATATCTTTTTTCTACTACTTTTTTATCTACTACTACATTTCTCTCCAACTCATGCACACACATCCACAGGAAGCAGTCCGTAGCAGCTGTCTAACTCCCAGGTACCAATTTACTGCTAGGTGAACAGAGGCATCAGGTGAAAGAAACTCTGCTCATTTGTCTCTGCCTCAATCGGGAATCAAACCCGGGCTCTTTGGACTACGACCCTATAGCGCTGTCCACTCTGCCGTGAAACTCCACACATCCCACATTTGTGTTCAGACTTGCTTTCCTGAGTACATTCTTGCAAAGTCTTAACTCCCAAACAGTTTGCAAGTTCTCCTGTACCTCAAGATCCTTCCATGAATAAATGAATAAATCATGGGATAAGTCATGGTAATGTTGACATGGTAAAAAAAAATTGAAAACAGAACTTGATATATGAAACGCAGTCACCTTTCTTTTGTTGAAGTTGGCATTGCCACTTAAGACACTGATAGTCTGCATTTTCTTGCAGATGATGAGAGGCAAGAGTAAGGATCGACTTATCTGCCTTCCAGTAATTTTGCTGTACTTATGCCAGTTATGCTGGGCATAACTGGCCGACCCCTCACAGTGTTCAAGAGAGAACTGGATAAGCACCTCCAATGGATACCTGATCAACCAGGCTGTGACTCATACGTCAGGCTGTGAGCAGCCGCGTCCAACAGCCTGGTTGATCAGTCCGGCAACCAGGAGGCCTGGTCGACGACCGGGCCGCGGGGACGCTAAGCCCCGGAAGCACCTCAAGGTAAGGTACTATAAATTATAAGGACTTCTATTATCGATTCTTTCCATGTACTTTCTTACATAGAATTGGGTTGTATTTTGCTGGATTTGGTTAAGTTAGATTGGATTACACTGGGTAAACACTCATATTACCAATACAGTAAGTTCAGGCAATCAACCCCCCAACATCCAACCTGCCAATTCTTCCCCTCAGATTTACTCATTTAATTACAGTATAACTCAAATGTTAGTATTCCAACAAGATGCACAGATTTCTCTACAGATATGTTCATAGAGGCAGTACACATACTGTACCTTAATGCGGCACTTAATCAGAACACTATCCTTTATTAGATTGCTTTCTAAATGTACTTTTGAGTAATTTGTCCTACAATAATCTGAAAACCTTGACGTTTCTCATCTTGAATCTTATTGTTGTCGTACCGCCATCCTGAGTGGTATTTAGAACCTTGACAATATTCCATGACATGCATGGTGCTAAATAATCTTTGTGGCATGGCACCTTCCTCTGATAATAACTTACTTACCTGCTAAAGCAATAACTTTATGAAACAACAAAATAATGATTACTTACTGGAGTTTCTCTTACAGCAACTAACTTGTCCCCAACACACACACGTCCATCGACATGTGCTGCACCTCCCTCCATTATTTTTGTGATGTAGATACCATTATCACCAGGGATGTGTTGATTTCCTATGCCGCCTGCAATGCTGAATCCGAGTCCTTTGTTTCCCTTTATCAATTCAACCTCCAAGAGCATAACATTTGGGGGGCGCTTGCGACGTTTCACGCACTGTAAAGAGGAAAAAGGTTAGCAAAATGTTTACAAATAAGACATACAGATGAAAAGTCACAATAACGTGGCTGAAAAATGTTGATCAAACCACACACAAGAAATTGAAAAGACGACGACAACGTTTCGATCCGTCCTGGACCATTATTAAGTCGATTGTGATAATGATTATCATTATCAAATTGACTTGATAATGGTCCAGGACGAACCGGAACGTCATCGTCTTCAATTTCTAGTGTGTGGTTTGGTTAACAAGACATACAGTACAGTACTGTATATGGAATTTTATACACTGAATCATTTGGAACACTGTACTGAACAATTACAGTAACTTTGATTATTAGATTACAGTACTGTTATCCTGTAGCACAGTGGTCAGTGCAGCCAGTTCATAACCAAAAGGTTCCAGGCAATAATAAAAGCTTCTCTTTCATTTTTAAGTGTTTACCCCTTCATATCATTAAATAATTTTTGTACCTAAATTATTCAAAGTTTTGCCTAAAACACTTTGCATAATAGTGGCTTCATTAGTACTGTACGTGTAACTCTTGTCCCTACAATCGTACATTACTCTTATGTTATTTGTACACACATTCTTTTCTATAAACATTATTATTATTATTATTATTATTTACTATTATAAAAGAACATGATGAATCTATGAATGAATATTGAGGCTATACAACAGGATCCGAACCTGTGACCATAAACTCCTCAGGCTCATGCACTCGATGGTCAGCTCTGTAGGTGTCTAGAGACAAGCATTGGGCAAGTGTCTAAGACAAGCGCCAAGTATTGGCACCTGTCAATACTCTGACGAATACAGGCAAAACTTAGAATAATTTAACAATACAGTACATACAATTTTCATATACTGTACAGTATTTCATATTTTCAGCTGACATCTAAAATCTAATTCACGAATCACATGAGACCAGAAGGCAATGGCAGAATGTGCAGAATGCCTCCGTTAAAAAGCAGAGGTGCAATAGATACTCTGAGAGAAAACTCTATCAACTTCAGAGGCCTGAGACTGTTCAACACGCTTCCACTACACATAAGTGGGCATAACTGGCCGACCCCTCACAGTGTTCAAGAGAGAACTCGATAAACACCTCTAAAGAATACCAGATCCACCAGGCTGTGAGCAGCCGCATCCAACAGCCTGGTTGACCAGCCCAGCAACGAGGAGGCCTGGTCAGGGACCAGACCATGGGGACATTGAGCCCCGAAATCAACACAAGGTAACTGCAAGGCAAGGCAAGGACATTCGAACAGCAAAATGTTTTAAAAGTCATATTTTCTAAATACAGTTATATTTGAAAGACACAATCTAAGGTTAAGAACCAAAAATCTGCTTGAAAACAAAACGAGAACAGATTACATGAATAATCCATTAAAACTCAGGAGTAAAATTTTTTTTACGTGAACCATGCACTGGACAAATTCAAATATTATAAGCAGGTACTGTAGGTATTTCTGGGGAAGCCCCTTCTGGCTCCCTGAAGCTAGCCGAGATGGTTCCCTAAAGCTATCTAGCCGAGATGGCTCCCTGAAGCTATCTATCCGAGATGGCTCCCTGAAGCTATCTATCTAGCCGAGACGGCTCCCTGAAGCTATCTATCCAAGACGGCTCCCTGAAGCTATCTAGCCGAGATGGCTCCCTGAAGCTATGTAGCCAAGATGGTTCCCAACTATTAAGTCACATCAGCTGAGAAATTCTGTTTGGCTTATTGGGAGACCAAAGCCAGAACCTGGCCCCCATAGAGGAGCAGATAGCACATGACTGCAAACCCCACTGATAAAGCAACCAAAAAATCAGTGAATCAAAACAGATTCAAAATCAAAATCAAAATTCAAATCAAAATGTTTTGAATCAAAAGCTGGATTCAAAACAACACAAACTTTGAAACTATCAAACGAACCCCGCAAACTACATCAACAAAGGATCGAATCTCTGGAAATAAGTGTGAGCTCGTTAGCACTATCACTGACAAGTGTGGTGGTCAAAACACTAGAAAAAAGTAGTTAGATCAAATGGGTAGAATTCCTGGAAGGAAATAATACAACAACAGAGAGAAAGTATGGCTTTAGAACAGAAAGATTCTGTTTAACAATTCTACTTAGTTGTTGCAAAGAGCTACAGAGACTTTACAGGAAAGAGATAGTTGGGTTGTCGTGACTGTATCTGGTCCTTAAAAAAAAAAACCACACACAAGAGGTTGCTCTAGAAACTAGAACATTCTAGAGGGGGGGTGACAAGCAGACTGATGACATAGATGAAAATGTTTACCACAGAAAGATGAAGGCAATGTATCAGCGGTGCTACAGAGATTTTACAGGAAAGAGATAGTTGGGTTGACTTGACTCTATCTAGTCCTTAAAAAAAAACCACACACACAAAAGGTTGCTCTAGAAACTAGAACATTCTGGAGGGGGGGTGACAAGCAGACTGATGACATAGATGAAAATGTTTACCACAGAAAGATAAAGGCAATGTATCAGCGGTAATGTATCAGACTGGAGAAGTGAAGTATTACTGATGAAGTAACATGGCAGATCACTATCTGCCATGTTACTACAGGTTCTTGTACAAATAATGTTCATCATCTATTATAATGATCTAGCAGAAGTAACACAGAAGTATATGAACATGTTTGCTGATGGTGCTAAGCTTCTGGAGTCCTACCAGGGCAAGGTGGTCATTCTGGCTACTTGGTGGCCAGCTCAGTTTTGTTTTCAGGTGCTGCTTGCATGGTGTTTGAACCCAGGTGTTTTTCCATGGCTCCACTTCTTTCAGGAGATCGGTCTGGTGATGTACCTATTAGGTATGTATTTCTCCTCGTTTCTTCGCATCCTGGTCTTTCTGATGCACCTCTATTGCCATCTCTATGGTAAACAGGTGGCTGAATTAATGGTGTGGCACTTGTGTTTGCTTTCCTGTGGCAGAATGAAGTACTTTGGCACTTTTTTCGTCACTTCTTGTCCGTCGTCATTTTTGCTTCTATGTTTGTGTTGTCCTTTCATAGTTCTCTTGGTTGTTTCCCAACCGGCATCTTATACCTAATACTACCACCTCTTATCGTTCGGTGCTGGTGGAGCTGCTACTGCTTGTGTTTGATATTAATACTACCTCGGCACTGTTTTGGAAGCTATCTCGGGCACTGTTTCACCTGCAGCCTCCTTATGTGCCATCTGACCCCTTCTGATCTCTTGACCATGTGCCCACTTTCTTTCCTCCCTCTGGTTTATGGTTCCCCTTTGGTACATGATTCTTTCTTTAAAGCAGTTTTTCATTTGGTTATAAGGATGAGGAGCTGCGTGCTCTTCTCTGGTAGGTGGGGTTTTTGTTCTTTTGGCTTAGGTGGGCATTAAGTTCATTTGTAGCCATCTCCTCCTTTTCTGGCAAATAATGAGTCAGCGGGCTTCTGGAGGGGTTCTCTGATTGTTCATGAGTGGTTGATTCGGCTGGGGGCACTTCATGTGGTGTGTCTTTGGTAGAGGCTTCGGTGGAGGCTCTTCGCCGCTTCCTTCGTGCCACTGATTCTACTTCAGTGGACACTTTGTGGGTAGATCCCTCTTCCTTGGTTCCTTGTTCCAAGGCTCATGTTTCTTAGGTCATTCACAGTGTCATTAAGTCCACTCCAGCCTGAAATCGTGCCCATGATGTTTGTAAGTATGCTGCACTCGCAGCAGTCTTTGCCAACATGTGCTGGGCTGATATTCAGGCACAGCTTTTGGTAGTCTAACGGGGTCTTGGCAGCATGGCATTTAGTTAATGTTTCGAGGCCACGTCATGAATATTTTGCCCTAGCTTGTTTCTCTCGGCTAGTTGTCTCTTTTTTATCTTGATTGCCTGCAGTCTCTCCTCCTCCTTGGTAAGTCCCTTGTCTTTCTTCTCCGTGGGACAATGGTTAGATCTAGAGAGCACAATGGGTTCCCCCAGAAAACCAGCATTGAATAGCAGTCCCAGTGGTGCAGTGGTAAAACACTTACCTGGCACTTCGGAAGTGATTTGGGCTGGGTTCGTATCCTTGGCCGGGGAAGACCGACTAGGCACCAATCCTTAAATGTACTCCTCTGTTCACCCAGTAGTGCATGGGTAATTGGTTGTTAAAAAAATTTGGGCGGGTCATATTCCACGGAAAATTTGGATTAAGGACCTGCCTGAAACACTATGCGTGCTAGTGGCTTTACAAGAATGTAAGAACTCTTGTACAGGTATATATAAATAAAAATACAAAAATAAAAAAAGTAATGAAATGCCTTTTTCTGGATGAGCCCCAGTGGGTCCCTGATTCCCTCCATCCCTTCCAAGTTCACCAGCTGGTGACTATGGTCTTCACAGCTGCTCCAGAACTGGCTTGCAAGACCTGGAGCTCTGCCCTCTTCTCTTTGGCAGGAGTTAATGCTAACGAGCTCATGTTAGTTTTGAGAGATTCAATTATTTACATTGAATGGAAAATTTGTTTGGCAGTTTTAAGGCTTCAGTTCTTTTGAACGCAGCAGTAGTTTGTATCGACTCATTGACACACTAAAAGCTTTCCCGGCACAGTGTCATCTGCTCTCAGTACGTTTGTGATGGGGTCGTCAGGTTCTGACTCCGGTTACCGGTATGACAAACAGAACACCATGGCTGATGTGACCTAGTAGTTAATTCAATAATAATAATAATTCTTTGTGTCGGGGGACAGGCAGCTAATTTATATATACAGTACATATTAGGCTTATACAGTATTGAGGTTCACCCTCCCAAGAGTCAAATTACTAACCCTCCCCAGGATGCAACCCCACAACTAGCTAACTCCTGGGTATCTATTTACAACTAGGTGGACAGAGGCATTAGGCGATAGGAAATGCACTCGACCTATTTCTGTCCCACCCAGGATTCGAACCTGGGATTCTTGATTGTGAGTAGAGAATGAACCCAACTATACTACCAGAACTCTTACTGAGTTGGGACCAATCTCGGTAAGAGAGCTTTAGGGAGCCACAGGGCCTTGGCCAGGAAGAGGTCTTTAATTACAGTACATTTAACACTGCTTTTTTTGGCAGAAGTGTTTTCTGGAGACCAGCAACCATTCAGAATAGACAAAAAGAGGAAATTAAATGATGTAATTAGAGTGTTTACATTAAAAACAGGATAAATAATCTCATTTTAAACATGACAACTCAATAATTACCATACATAAAACTTGATTTTCTGACTCTGGTGCCATTCAGAATAGACAAAAAGAAGAAATTCAATAATGTATTACAGTGTTTACATTAAAAAACAGGATAAATAACCTCATTTTAAACAGGACAACTGAATACTTACCATACATAAAAAATGATTTTCTTAATATGTAAAAAAAAAAAAAGCTTACTCACCAAATGTACAGTGTTACCAGCACGTTTAAGTGCATCAACTGCCGATGCATGAGGAACATTGACAACACTGACATCGTTAACGGATACTATAACATCTGTAATCTGCAGTCGACCATCATTGGCCGCTGCTCCCCCAGGTATCAGCTTGGTGATGTAGATGGAAGTGTCCGAGCTGAAAATGAACAAAATTGCTAGAAAAGTTTTGATTTATAAGAATGGCTGAACACAAAGACACACAAGTCTTCAATGAATATAGAAAATTATATTACTAAATACAAATTCATCCCAATGAAGATGATCAATGCCTTTTTAAGTGTACAAATACTGTACACAAAATTTATATTTAATATTAATTAATTTTACTGTTAATAATCTGTAATGATATACTGTATGTAAATATACTAGTACAGTATTTTTAAATACAGTATGTTTGACACAATCAAGTCCCACAGTCTACCCGTTTCTTACCTGTTGTTCGTTCCAGGGACCAATGTTCTCACATCATAGTTTCTGATCATGCTTCCTGGTTGGTGGTCTGGTCAACCAGGCTGTTGGACACAGCTGCTCACAGCTTATTGTATGATTCAGTCTCCGCGGTGTAGTGGTAAGACACTCGCCTGGCGTTCCGCGAGCGCTATGTCATGGGTTCGTATCCTGGCCGGGGAGGATTTACTGGGCGCAATTCCTTAACTGTAGCCTCTGCTTAACGCAACAGTAAAATGTGTACTTGGATGAAAAAACGATTCTTCGCGGCAGGGGATCGTATTCCAGGGACCATAGGATTAAGGACTTGCCCGAAACGCTACGCGTACTAGTGGCTGTACAAGAATGTAACAACTCTTGTATATATCTCAAAAAAAAAAAAAAAAAAAAAAAAAAAAAAATCACAGCCTGGCTGATCAGATACCCTTTGGAGGTGTTTATTAAGTTAATCTCGAACACAGTGAAAGGTCAGCCAGTTATACCCCAGATGTGTAGAGTGTGTTGCAAAGTCTTAGGTTCTTTGTGTTGATTTGTGTTGTGTTGAAGTTTCCTATCAGCATACCTACTGCACCTTGCTTTTCAATGGGGCTATAAAATCATGAGGCATCCAGCCATGCCTCATGGTTTTATGTGGCATTATTTCCGTGTATAGATTTGGAACCAGTCCCTTTAATATTTTCCAAGTGTAAATAATTACGTCTCTCTCACCTGAACTCTTGAGGCTAGAGAGAGAGACACTCTTATTTAAGCTTTTTAATAGGGTTGTTAGTAACAATATTCTACCATAGAGAGCACTAATGTCTTAAAAAATATCATCATTGATATGGAATTTGTTTGAAAGGTTCTTGTTATCTAACCTGTCATTTTTCGTGCAATTGCAACAGCAACATTATTGTGTTCTTTAGACGGTCTTCCAACATGATTAATCCCAAATCTTTTGTAATGCTTTTCATTCAATAGTGTAGTTTGATTGCATTTTATTTGTGGTTTCAGTTTTAGTATTTTGTTCCATAGCACAGTAGCTGAAACTATCTTCATTAAACATCAAGTTATATTCTGTAGCACACTGAAACTGATTAACATCAGATTCAAGGTTTGCTGTGTCTATAATGTATACTTTCATGAAAATCCTGGTGCCATCCTCAAAGGATGATAACGTACATAGTAGTTAGTATCCGTGTCTATGTCTGATGTGAAGATGAGAAAAAGTACCGGAGCAAGCACAGTACCTTAGGGGACTGAGCTTTTCATGGTGGATTATCCAGATTTTACTTTGTTACTTTTCTTTGACCATTACCAAAACTGCCCGAAAATCTGCCCGAAACGCTATGCGTGCTAGTGGCTTTACAAGAATGTAAAATTATCATTGCTATGTACTCTCTTAACCCCCAATGTACCTTCTTGTATACAAATAAATAAATAAATTACACTCTGGGTTCAGTTCATTAGGAAATTAAAAATCCATCTTCCTACTTTGCCAGTACTCTACTGTTACCGACAAGTGTGACACAAAAGTCACACTTGTTGAAAGCTTTTGCAAAATCTGTGTATATTATATCAGTGTTTAATTTGTCTTCCATGGCATCTAAGGCCATGTCATAGTATTCTAGCAATTGTGAGGGGCACTCCTGTACCCATTTTGTCCAGGGTTGTGGAGACACTGTGATCCTATGTGTTTTGTGGTCATCTTAGCACTCTTTCAAAGATTTTTATGATTTGTGATGTTAGAGCTATTGGTCTATAATTTTTTGCATTTCACTGTACTACCTCCTTTGTGAACTGGTGCAATCTCCACTGTTTTAAGAACACCCGCATCTAGGCGCCATCTCCAAAAGATATTTAGGGCTTGTGATAGTGTTCTTTTGCAATTCTTGGTACAGTAAATATATAATTCCAGGAATCCAGGCCTGATACAGAAAGCATGGGGCATGCTGTCTATGGCTACTTCAAAGTCCAGTAGGGTTAGGGGTACAATCTGTTATATGGTTCAATGTTGGTATCATTCATTTACAATTATTTGGATCATTGATTTTATGTTCTCAGGGGTTCACTAAAACAGAATTATACTTTAACTTTGGTATCCATATGCAGGCGATGAGTCACAATAACGTGGCTGAAGTAGTTTGACCAGACCACACACTAGAAGGTGAAGGGACGACGACGTTTCGGTCCGTCCTGGACCATTCTCAAGTTGATTCGAGTGTCAAGTCAATTCTCATCAACTTGAGAATGGTCCAGGACGGACCGAAAACGTTGTCGTCCCTTCACCTTCTAGTGTGTGGTCTGGTCAACTTACTTTAGCCACGTTATTGTGACTCCTCGCCTGCAACTCCTGAAAGATATACTCATGGTATACTCCAGATATATTTTATAAGGCTTATAAAATATACAAATATTTGTACAGTCTACTAAATAACCACTGTAAGCTAATCCATTATATATCTTATAAATCAAACTGTATTTGAGTCATTATTATAATACTGATATGCTGGTATGGGATGCCAAACACATACTGTAATACACAATATGCTGAGATATAGTATCTGGAAGATACAGAGAGATAGTTTGCACAAGAGATAATCCTAATCAGTGTTGTTAAGCTATTGGTGTTTGCTAATATTGTAGAGATGCCTAACAAGTGACAGTGTACAGCAGAACATTAACATGACATGACAGTGTACAGTAGTACAGATACATGGCAAGAGACAGTGTGCAGTCTGGCAAACTGGCAAATTATAAATACTGTACTGCATTACAAAATTAACTCAATATTTTTAACACAAATTAAAATACGTAATTAATTATAAATAATGTACAGTATTACTAAATTCATTTACCAAGTTAGGTACAGTAGGTTAGGTTATGGGCAGAGTTTCTTTCACCCTATGCCCCTGTTACCTAGCAGTAAAATAGGTACCTGGATGTTAGTCAGCTGTCACGGGCTGCTTCCTGGGGGTGGAGGCCTGGTCGAGGACCGGGCCGCGGGGACACTAAAAAGCCCCGAAATCATCTCAAGATAACCGAGATAACCAGTATTGTACTGCACACACAAATCACAATAGCTGTAGCGTGATGCATCAAATGAACAAATCCACAAATGAACAAATCCACAAGGGGCCAACCTAGCACACAAATCACAATAGCGTGATGCATCAAATGAACAAATGAAGGTTCGAACCCTCGTAAAGGCCCTTGTGGATTTGTTCAGTATTGTACTGTATTTGCCAAGAAGGTTGAAATTTTATTTAAAATATTAATTACAATTAACTCCAGATTTTGTTATTATGAGGATAACAGAAATTATTATTTGTAGTGTATGACAAAGCTTTAATAAATCTATGCAGCAGATTTCATCAAAACACACTGAAAAATTGTCAAAACTAGTCACAAAATGGACACTAGTTATACATTTTAGGCCTGTAATATCAAGCGATCCCATCTAGGGCACTGCCTGGCAACAATGCTAATGTGAACAAAATGGTTTGATGTGAGAAAATATTGAGGCAGTACAATGGGATCGAACGTACGGCTGCAATATTTCATCAGATTCTTGTGATTTCATTGTGCAAGGCTCGGTATATTTTTCAACCCATCCTCCTGTTTAGATAGTACTTTTTTGTAAGTATGTATCTTGGTTATCTTGAGGTTATCTTGAGATGATTTCGGGGCTTTAGTGTCCCCGCGGCCCGGTCCTCAACCAGGCCTCCACCCCCAGGAAGCAGCCCGTGACAGCTGACAAACACCAAGATACCTATTTTACTGCTAGGTAACAGGGGCATAGGGTGAAAGAAACTCTGCCCATTGTTTCTCGCCGGCGCCTGGGATCGAACCCAGGACCACAGGATCACAAGTCCAGCGTGCTGTCCGCTCGGCCGACTGGCTCCATATGTACATGGACAATCGTACATATATTGACGTAAAAGGGATTTATACTGTGTAGTACAATTTGGTACTATTCACCTTATAGAGTTCGAAAAAATAAAGCTAAAAACAAACTTAAATATTCTTAGGCCTAGTATAGCACATATAAGTACTGTACTGTACTATATTAGACCTCACATAGCCTAGGAAGGGAAGGGAAGGGACGGGAAGGTTAGGTTAGGTTAGGTTAGGTTAGGTTAGGTTAGGTTAGGTTAGGCTAGGTTAGGTTAGGTTAGGTTAGGTTAGGTTGCCTTAGCAACATAAATCCAAAACCTTTACCCGTTTCTCCAAATTCAATAGTACCGATTTCTACTTTCTAACTGCCTTTAATGTCAATATATGTACGATAGTCTTCATCGTTACTATAAGTACTACCAAAACAGGAGGAGGGGGTGATACTTCTACAAAATCGTTGTTGCAGTATGACACACTAAACAGGTGTAATATGAAGCTTTTTTTTTTTTGTAAACATCAAACATAGGGAGCCGGTCGGCCGAGCGGACAGCACGCGGGACTTGTGATCCTGTGGTCCTGGGTTCGATCCCAGGCGCCTGGCGAGAAACACTGGGCAGAGTTTCTTTCACCCTATGCCCCTGTTACCTAGCAGTAAAATAGGTATCTTGGCGTTTGTCAGCTGTCACGGGCTGCTTCCTGGGGGTGGAGGCCTGGTCGAGGACCGGGCCGCGGGGACACTTAAAAATCCCCGAAATCATCTCAAGATAACCTCAAGATATCAGTTCTGCAAGTTTCAAGTCATATAGAAGACGAGGAACTCTCAAGACACTACATATGGGAACACAAGCTGTGAAAAAACTTTTAAATTAATCGACAGTGGTAAAGGCTGTGATATAAAGCTAATTTTGAATTCTGTTTCGAATGCACAATGAAATCATAAGAATGTGACATTTTTCCTGAGAAAATATTAGTCATATGATGGGATCGAATCCTTGGACTCCTCAGGCACACATGCACTGCCAACTGAACCATGATGGGTTTTTAAAGTATCTCAACCTGGGGCAAATGGGGGGGGGAGACCTTTGACAAGCCGCCAGCTTCCTGTCCTCGTCGTGGCCAATAGTGTTAGTGGCCCCTCAGGTAAATTCAGGTAAAACCAGACGGACTACTCCAGTCGTGGGAGGCTTTATCGTCTGGCCTCAATATTCTCGAGTAGAGAATTCATCATCTTGCAACTCTTCATCCTGCCGAACACGCGACGTTGCTACGACGTCGCTACAACGTTACTACAACGTTGCTACAACGTTTGAACAAGGTTTAACAACGTCTAACAATTGTAACAACCAACAGAGCAAATGTAACCATGTTCTAATACGTCATAAAAACGTCATAACAAGATGTAACAACTTTATGACAAGTTGTAAACAAGGGAATAATAGGGGGGGCTGTTACATTTTGTGTGTTTACAGGGATATATGGTGTTAATGGAGTTTGTGGCACTCACCCAATGTGGGGGTTGTCTGTGCCGCCAGCGATGCTGAAGCCCAACCCCTGGTTCCCTCTCTCCAGCGTGATCTCCTCGCTCTCCCACTCGTCTGGTCCGCCATTGGTCTGAAGGAAGAAAGCAGGTCCATTGAAAAAGACATGAAAATGGGAATGCTTGGTTGCTTAATTCTTCTAAAACACTATATTTCTGTAAAGAAAGCAGGTCCATTGAAAAAGACATGAAATACTCGAATTCTTCTAAAAAGCAAAATATCGGGCTAATAGTTTTGGATTCAATTATTTCAAAGATCTCCACCTTATAAAGTATACACAAATTAAAAATTAAATTAATTAAAATAGATAGATAGAACTTCAGCATCACATTCGTGGGGGGACCACAGTTTGAGTCTCCTAGAGCCCAGGTTAATGAAATTAACCAATTAGAACATTGGGCCAAAAATTGACGTACTAGAAAATAGATGCGGCTGGTGAAAGTGACATACTGTCCCATTTTCTGTTTTGGGTCCTCTGGTACGTTAGGAGAGGACACTTTAAATTAACCATTACAAAGGATGGATGCAATCCATCACAGAGAAAAGTGTAAGATATAATTTTAGGTTGCTTCCATGTGCAATTTAGTAGTTAAAGAATCTTAATGAATTCATTAAATGATTCAGTCTCTCATGGCAGAAGTAATGGAGCAGTATTATGTCATTTAATGACTCCGAAATTCTCCTGAATGCCAAGTTGAATAGAGGTAAAAAATATGTCTCAGCCATATTTGAAAAAAAATAAAGAAAATGTTCAGTGGTTCTAAAGGACACCAGACATTTACAGATATATGCAAAGGACGGCAAATAAGGTCTTATTTTTATTATTAATTTATTAAAACAGCTTCAGAACCACTTTCAAGATTTTCCAGTTTATTAACACATTAAACAAAAAATTTTAGTTTCAACCTAAAACATTCACACCCTTTGAAAAGAATAGAAAGATGAAATATACACCACTAATTATATTTATAATTTTAGTTAATTGCAGTCAATACCTCGACCATTCTCACAAAGACATGGAATTGGTGTTATAATGTTTACCAAACGTATGCATAATTTTCTTCAAGGAGTGCCGGACCAACCAGGCTGTGGTGGATATGGGGCCTGCGGGCCACTCCAAGCAACAGCCTGGTGGACCAAACTCTCACAATTCGAGCCTGGCCTCGGGCCAGGCTTGGGAGTAGAAGAAATCCCAGAACCCCATCAAGCGCAGGTATCCAGCAGATAAGGTATGGTACATAAACACTGATGGAGTTACAAACAAGGCATAGAAAACGAAGAAAGGGTTAGCAAACATGAACCTATTTTAATTGAAATAGTGGAAACAAAAATAAATGATATGATATCTGATGCAATATTTCCAGGGGCATACCATGTAATGAGAAAAAAAAAGACAACAAGGACTGGCAGTGGCACTCCTGGTAAAATGGAGGCTGAAGTTCGAGGAACTAGAAAATCAGAATGCAAATGCATACATAGGCTCCATCGCTGGAACTGACAGCAAATGGAAATAGGATATTTCCCCCCCCCCCTGGTAATTTACAACCCCCCCGCAAGCAACAGAAGACCTAGGCAGGAATATGATGACAACAAGGCATGCATAGATGAATTGCAGAGAGCAGCAACAGCAGCACACAAAGAGCTAAACTTCTAGTCATGGGGGACCTATCTTTAGATTATCTTTAGTTATCTTTAGATGATTTCGGGGCTTTAGTGTCCCCTGCGGCCCGGTCCTCGACCAGCCCTCCAACCCCAGGAAGCAGCCCGTGACAGCTGACTAATACCCAGGTACCTATTTTACTGCTAGGTAACAGGGGCATAGGGTGAAAGAAACTCTGTCCATTGTTTCTCACCGGCGCCCGGGATCGAACCCGGGACCACAGGATCACAAGTCCAGTGTGCTGTCCGCTCGGCCAACCGGCTCCCTAAATCATCAACATCCTAAAACAATTACACATACAAGGGTAAACAATTACACATACAAGAGTAAACAATTACACGTACAAGGGTAAACAATTACACATACAAGGGTAAACAATTACACATACAAGGGTAAACAATCACACGTATGGTTGGGAGATAGCCAATCACAGTCGAGTAAGCCTCTGACGCCATTCTCCACAGAAAGCTGGTACTAGACATTCTGGTGATGACACGGGAGACATCTCCCGTCATGCAGTCGCACCTCCACAGATCTCCAGTATCAGCTCTTGATACTGGTAATGGCTCAAAAGGGCCACCACTTACGGGCTATTCATGCCCGTGCCACCTTTTGAGTGGCTTCATCTTCATCATGAGTCAGTATTCACACAGACCTCAGAGTAGGTAGGACCGCAGGCAGGTCAGATAAACAACTTGTTACCTTACTCTATAAACTGCTGAAGTCATCAATCATGTATTCTCTACAATTCAGCAAGAACCATACATCCAAAGATGGTAACTAATATAATACACATACAAAGTAAACAACTACACGCACAAAAAGGTAACTACACGTACAATTACAGGTAACCAAGTAATGAATTCCAGATAAGAAGCTAAACAAAGCCAGCGCCCCAACTTACAGCTCGCTCATACACGATATAAGCAATGCTATCATCGTTGTCGTCATAGCAGGTCAAGGAGGAGGTCGAGTTGTTGGAGACCGACCTCACCGGGGAAGGCCTCCTCGACCTCCGGGGAGTTCGAGTCCTCCTGCTGCCTTCGCTCGGGTAGGACTTCCTCTTGTCTTTGTCCCGTCTGACTTTCCGGCCGGAGTCTCGAAGTCTCCTTGGGTCGCCATTTTCCTTCGTCCGCCTCGTTGCTTCTTGGAGTTCGATGCCTCGTTTCGAGAAGACGTATTCTCTGAGATGCTGTTCCTCGTCGCCTCTGCTGCTCCTACTTCTTCTTTCCTCGTTCTCCCTCATTTCGATCATACTCAAATTCCTCTCAGCCTTATGCAGGTCAGTTTCGTTATTTCTGTAGTTATTCATTATCTGTTTATCTTCCCGTTTTTTATCGACATTTGCAGTTTTCTTTGAGCTTTTTCGATCAGAGACTTCAACAAACGTCCTTCTACTGTGTCGGTCATCGAGCTCACCGTCAAAGGATTTGCTTCGTCTTTGAGTGCCCAACATAATGTACTCCAAGTTGTTTATATACTTTTGAAATACTTTTATTGCTATACAGAGTTCACACAAAAACAAAAACAGAGACTTGAGACTGCAAAAGTGAACCAGAGTACTTTTTTCTTTAGTTATAACTGTTGATTATAGGAAAATGTATATGCCATTATTTATTCCAAAATGTATTTTGCCACTGAGGTCATCGTAACATTGTAATTATCAATATCGTTAATATAAAAATAAAATAGGCTTAGGCCTAGAGTATTTGGAAGTAATTTTCAGGAAAAAAAACACACAAAAACCCACCAGAAAATAAATGTCTAAAAACAGAAATATACAAACCCAAGCAACCCACCTAACCTACCAGAGGCCGATGCATAGAAAACGTCAATATTACGCTGCTTTAATTCATGCAAATACGTCGCATTTTCAACGGATTGATCGATTCCGTAAATAATGTGACATATTTGGCGAGGAAGATATTCAGATCATAATTCCCACAATGACCATATTATCAAAACCATCAAAATCATGTTTCTCATCGGCTCCTAGACCTATGCACGTTTCTCATCGGTCTTCAGACCTATTGAAGCATGTGTCTTATTGGTCCTTAGACCTAAGCATCCGTTCCATTGGGTCACTATAGACCTAATCATGCGTTCCATTGGGTGCGCAGACCGAGGCATGTGTCTCACTGGTTCCCAGACATTGTCACGTGTCTCATTAATTCTTAGGCACAGGAATAGTTTCTCAACGTGTCCCTCCGGTCCTGGGCGGAGAGGCAGCTAATATCTTAAGACAGTCCTGCATCCTTTGGCCTTTCTTGACTAGCTTTGTTAAGGTATATCTCCCCCATTTGAGAGAGAGAGAGAGAGAGAGAGAGAGAGAGAGAGAGAGAGAGAGAGAGAGAGAGAGAGAGAGAGAGAGAGAGAGAGAGAGAGAGAGAGAGAGAGAGAGAGAGAGACCCGTCGTGAACACAAATGAGTTTTAATAAAACTAAGAAACAATAGGAATGAAAATCCATATTCAATACGAACCCCTTTCTTAAACTCATCCTGAAACAGCACGCCTGTGTGTGTGTGTGTGAGACGATCGGGGAAAGATGTACAGGTTTCGTAGGTGGACACACAAATACTTGATGACTCCTATCTCAGCTTGCAGCATATATGCATGGCGTCACCGGCAAGAATTCATGACTACTGCTCCTGCAGTTGCTTGTTCTCTCCACTTTATTTCGCTAATTGACTGCTTGGACGCTAAATTAAGTTCTCCCTTAACATCACTGCGACACATTCGGGTAGTTAGCTTCTAATTGGGTCCTTGCTCGCCCATTTCAAATTGTTCTTGTCAACTCTGGCCCATTCCCAGAGCATTTTATAGGGTGTGAGTGTGTGTGTGTACTCATTATCTCTTGCTCTTTGGTCCCTTCATATGGCAAAGAGCTCTGGCTCTTTGGTCCCTTCATATGGCAAAGAGCTCTGGCTCTTTGGTCCCGCCGTGTGTGTGTGTGTGTGTGTGTGTGTGTGTGTGTGTGTGTGTGTGTGTTCACCTATTTGTACTCACCTATTTGTGCCTGCAGAATCGAGCATTGACTCTTGGATCCCGCCTTTCTAGCCATCAGTTGTTTACAGCAATGACCCCAGTCCTATTTCCCTATCACACCTGGTTTTAAAATTATGAATAGGGTTAGCTTCCACAACCTGTTCCCCAAGTGCATTCCATTTCTCCACTACTCTCACGCTAAAAGAAAACTTCCTAACATCCCTGTGACTCATCTGAGTTTCCAGCTTCCACCCATGTCCCCTCGTTCTGTTATTATTACGTGTGAACATTTCATCTATTTCCACTTTGTCAATTTCCCTGAGTATTTTATACGTTCCTATCATATCCCCCCTCTCCCTTCTTTTTTTCTAATGTCGTAAGGCTCAGTTTCTTCAGGCGCTCTTCATACCCCATCCCTCGTAACTCTGGGACGAGTCTCAATGCAAACTTCTGAACCTTTTTCAGTTTCCTTATGTGTTTCTTCAGGTGGGGACTCCATGATGGCACTGCATCACCACCATATAGCATCATATAGCATCATCATCTCGGCATCACCACACACCATGTCTGTGAACTATATTTGAATTATTCTATAATATTTTCATAATATTGCTAATATACATGCTGAGATCCAAGTATCTGGAATCATGGTCCATACGTCTGTTCTCTTTTCTACGTAACACTTATTGTTTCAAACGCCTTACGGAGTCAGGCGTCAAAGAAGAAGGCCCTCTTTCCCTTGCCTGACACAGTCTTCTGGAAGAGGAAGGGGGGGGGGGGGGGGAGGGACCATCCTCAACCCACCATTACCGCCATTAAAGTATGGTGATTCGTGGTAACTATCGCTAGTTACTCACTATATGCTGGTTCATCCCCTCACCATCACCACCATCACGCTGTCATGATAAGATAAGGGTCTGTAGTTTAACGTAGATTGTAGAGTGTGTGTGAGAGAGAGAGAGAGAGAGAGAGAGAGAGAGAGAGAGAGAGAGAGAGAGAGAGAGAGAGAGAGAGAGAGAGAGAGAGAGAGAGAGAGAGGAGAGAGAGAGAGAGAGAGAGAGAGAGAGAGAGAGAGAGAGAGAGAGAGAGAGAGAGAGAGAGAGAGAGAGAGAGAGGAGAGGAGAGAGAGAGAGAGAGAGAGAGAGAGAGAGAGAGAGAGAGAGAGAGAGAGAGAGAGAGAGAGAGAGAGAGAGAGAGAGAGAGAGAGATTTAACTCAATAATCAACACCATTACCATCCTTAACACCAGTTTTCCATAGGTTGAGATGCTTCCCAGACCATCATTGGTTCACTCGTCAAAACCTGTGCACCCCACGAACCCAGGGACCCGGGTTCGATCCCATCTAACAGCTCAAGACCTCCTCTCGCCCACATCACTGTGTGCAGAAGGCGTCACACTAACAAGGACTCCTTAAGGTGGTTAAGGTGGTTAAGGAGCAACTTAAGTGCGTCGTACACAAGCTTGGCTCAAGTCATACCCAAATGGGCCTCAAACAAATCTAATTTTTAAATGGCTAAAAACCATATATATTGTTAAGTTATGATGTGTTAGCTTAGATTAACCTGTGTTACGCTCGGTTAGGTTAGTCTGGATTAGATTGGGTTTGTTTTGGTTAAGTTAGGTTAGGTTTTAGATTCTGGTGACGAACCGTCTTATATTCGCTGTCACTTGTATCGTACAAAGGATCGTACACAGGCTGCAGGCAAGTGAATTGTAATGACCTTAGCATGAAATATGGTTCCGGGGATCAATGTTCCGGTTGTTCGATTTCTGACCAAGCCTGTCTGGTCAACCAGGCCTCCTGGCGGGGTCTGGAGCTACGAGGCCGGGCTCAATTCCGGGCATCTCCCTCCTAGTACTCTCTCTGATGATGCTAACTGTTTCCCATTTTCTTCAAAATCCGTCTTCATCTAGCATGAGGTTCAAAGTGTTCATTGGGGGTTTAGGGAGAGACGTCTGACCTCTCATAACCTCTCACCCCCCACCTTCCCTCTCCCCCCCCATACCCCTTCCCCCCCCTCCCACACCCCTTCCCCCCCCCCTCCCACACTCAGACAGTGAGGGGGGGGGGGTGTATCGATCACTCATTGGTAGTGAGTAGTGTCATCTCTGACCCCTAATGTGTTTCACTTCCATGTGAGACAACCCCTAATGTACCTCACTCCCATGTGAGACAACCCCTAATGTGCCTCACTCCCATGTGAGACAACCCTTAATGTGCCTCACTCCCATGTGAGACAACCCCTAATGTGCCTCACTCCCATGTGAGACAATCCCTAATGTGCCTCACTTCCACGTGAGACAACCCCTAATGTGCCTCACTTCCACGTGAGACAACCCCTAATGTGCCTCACTCCCATGTGAGACAACCCTTAATGTGCCTCACTCCCATGTGAGACAACCCTTAATGTGCCTCACTTCCACGTGAGACAACCCCTAATGTGCCTCACTTCCACGTGAGACAACCCCTAATGTGCCTCACTCCCATGTGAGACAACCCTTAATGTGCCTCACTCCCATGTGAGACAACCCCTAATGTGCCTCACTCCCATGTGAGACAACCCCTAATGTACCTCATCCCCAAGTGAGACAACCCTTAATGTACCTCACTTCCATGTGAGACAACCCCCTAATGTGCCTCACTTTCATGTGAGACAACCCCTAATGTACCTCATCCCCAAGTGAGACAACCCCTAATGTGCCTCACTCCCATGTGAGACAACCCCCTAATGTGCCTCACTTCCACATGAGACAACCCCTAATGTACCACACGTAAAGAGTTTATTTTCCCCCTCAGTATCTTGTATGTTGCGATCATATTCCCTCTCTTTTTCTTCTATCTTCTAGGTATATGAGTCTTAGTTCCATCAACCAGTCCTCATAGCTTAACCCTCTTAGCTCCGGCACCAGTCGTGTTGCAAACTTTTGTACTTTTCAGTTTCGGCTTTATGCCTCCCAAGGTGCGGATTCCAGGCTGCACATTCTAATACTGGTCTGACGAATGTTGTGTAGATTGCCTTGAAGGTGTGTGTGTGTTTACTAGTTGTGTTTTTACGGGGGTTGAGCTTTGCTCTTTCGGCCCGCCTCTCAACTGTCAATCAACTGTTTACTAACTACTTTTTTTTCCCCACACCACACACACACACACCCCAGGAAGCAGCCCGTGACAGCTGACTAACTCCCAGGTACCTATTTACTGCTAGGTAACAGGGGCACTTAGGGTAAAAGAAACTTTGCCCATTTGTTTCTGCCTCGTGCGGGAATCGAACCCGCGCCACAGAATTACGAGTCCTGCACGCTATCCACCAGGCTACGAGGCCCCCACAATGTGGGGGCGTGTGTGATGTGTGTGTGTGTGTGTGTGTGTGTGTGTGTGTGTGTGTGTGTGTGTGTGTGTGTGTGTGTGTGTGTTATTAATACTCTCAACACCTTCTCCCCCTCAGACAGTAAGGAGTCCCAAATACCACTGCCAGTTAGGAGTCCTGGAAGACAGTGCCAGCAATATGGATGACCACTGGTTTATGGAGTGCCACTAAATGTCACGTGGCCCTCACCTGGGCTACGGCACTGTGCCTGCCTCCACCTGTTTTGGTCTCAAGTGACGCCATATTGCGTTTCTTGACGCCACATTGCGTCACCGAGCATGCTACTGCGTCACCTGGCAGCCTCTTGCGTCATCTGGCAGCTTCCTGCGTCACCTGGCAACATCCTGCGTCACCTGGCAGCCTCCTGCGTCATCTGGCAGCCTCCTGCGTCACCTGGCAGCCTCCTGCGTCACCTGGTACCCTCCTGCGTCACCTGGCACCCTCCTGCGTCACCTGGCAGCCTCCTGCGTCACCTGGCACCCTCCTGCGTCACCTGGCACCCTCCTGCGTCACCTGGCACCCCTCCTGCGTCACCAGATGCCCGCATGAGCTTCACGGCATCATCAATTCATCTCCCGAAATCAAGACTCCCGCAGCATCACTCTCAGGGGAATGTATACTTCCCACACTATTCTTGACCCCCTTAGAGCCCCCCCACACACACACACCATTCTTGACCCCCTTAGAGCCCCCCACACTATTCTTGACCCCCTTAGAGCCCCCCCACACTATTCTTGAGGCCCTTAGAGCCCCCCCCCCCCACACACACACACACCATTCTTGACCCCCTTAGAGCCCCCCCCTCCCCTACACACACACACCATTCTTGACCCCCTTAGAGCCCCCCCCCTCCCCTACACACACACCATTTCCCTGGCTACTATACATTTCCATTCACCATTTATCGTCCTAATTCATCGTTTTAATGTTTATCACTATTCTTGGTGAATTAAGCCTATATTGTAAGCCCTATATTTAATTAATTTATTCTAGTGAGTTCTTAGCATTGTATCGTTGAACAACCCGTCCTCGACTCGTGTCCATTCCATCCAGCGGTCGACCCCACAGACGCGTTCATAAATTTTAACATGCTGTTTATTCAAAACGGGAATTTTCTCAAGTATAAATTAATATTATAATAGCATATTGTGTATATATAGGCATAGAGTAGGTTAGGTGTTTAGGTTCTGTTGGCGATTATTTGTATTTGTAGTACGTGGGTGAAGCATTTATAGCGTTGTGGTTCGAACACAAGTCGTCAGTGAAGCACTTGTTCTGGAAGTGTTCGAACGTCATCAGTTGTGAGTCGTGTGTAAACCGTTTGTCATTCATAAATAGCGGGTGGATGGAATGGACTTTGTTTATGAAGACAGCCGCTGTTTTAAACAGCCTAGTGTGAGGACGCAGCCCGTCCTCCAAACAAAGACCCAAAGTCCATTCCATCCACCCGCCAAACCCCCAGCTGTTTATGAATGACAAACGGTTTACACACCACTCACAACTGATGACGTTCGAACACTTCCGGAACAAGTGCTTCACTGACGACTTGTGTTCGAATCACAACGCTGTAAATGCTTCACCCACGTACTACAAACACAAATAATCGCCAACAGAACCTAAACACCTAACCTAACCTATCCTATGCCTATATATACACAATATGCTAATATATTATAATATTAATTTATACTTGAGAAAATTCCCGTTTTGAATGAACAGCATGTTAAAATTTATGAATGCGTCTGTGGGGTCGACCGCTGGATGGAATGGACTTGAGTTGAGGACGGGTTGACCCACGTACTCCAAATACAAATAATCGCCAACAGAACCTAAACACCTAACCTAATGCCTAAATATGCACTTTATGCTAATATATATTAATATTAATTTATATTTGAGATAAATCTTGTTCTTGAATGAACAGCATGTTCAAACTGATGAATGCGTCTTTGGGGTTGACCGCTGGATGGAATGGACATAGTCTGAGGACGGATTGGTCTGTCGATGCACCTGTGTATCGACCAAATCGATCCGTCAACTGTACCCAACGACCATTCAAAGACCAGGTATAAAATTTTCAGTGAGAAATTTCTGTTTGCCATTTGCCTCAGAGGGTCAACCTTACCTCAGAGGTCAAGGAAGAGCAACCCCCCTTACCTTACTCAAGGAAATAATCCCCGAATAACCTCATTAAAATATTTGTGTTCGGCGTGCCAACTCCTTGACGAAATTGCGTGACATTTAGCCATTGATTTCCTGAGAAATACCAAACAATATGACACTATTTCCCCTATAAGAGCAGACCAGAATTTCTTGTTTTTTTTTCCAAATCGAAGATCACAATATTTTCAGTCCGAAAGCATTGGGGGGACTTGTGTAGCAGTACTGACTTGTCCTCACTGTTGTAGCAGCAATCATCACAACACTAGAGCCGTGGACACTATAACTGGCTCTATAAAAACAAAAGAGGACTAGGAACCACTAACGGAGCAACGCGTGCCTCTGTCACCAAGGCCAGAAGCAAACTGATCAAGCCTGCGACCTAACACGAGATTATAACACTCCCACACTCCAATCGTACGGCGAATCTCCTCCCCCCCCCCCTTACACACCCTCCACACATGCTACCCCCCTCTCCCCCACACACACACAGGTGTGGGGGGGGGGATATCACCCCCACCAACCAGCACCAACCACGTCAACCACAACTACCAAACAGCATCCAAGCAGTACGCAAAAGGGGGAACAGTCTTCAAGACGGGATATAATTGAAAGTATTATATTAAAAAAAGACTCCGACTTGGTATAATCGATGGGAAGGCGCAGGGAAGCTAGAGTCCACGGCGCCTACACGCATACGCATGTACGCACGCACGGACACACACGCACACACACACACCTGATCCAGTTGATTGACAGTTGAGAGGCGGGACCAAAGAACCAAAGGCTTAAACCCCGCAAGCACAACTAGGTGAGCACACACACACACACACACACACACACACACACACACACACACACACACACACACACACACACACGCACACGCACACGCACGCACGCAAGATAACCTTTTATCATCGACGCTCTTCCCTACCCCTCAAAGGGAAGGGGGGGGGGGGGGTATGGAGGGGTCTGGGGTGGGGGTAGGGGGTGTGTAGGGGTAGGGGTGGGGGGTATGTAGGGGTAGGGGTGGGGGTGTGGGGTAAGGGGGTCCAACAGGGAAAATGGGATAGCAAGAACAATGCAACAATGGAGGATATTTGTGGTAATGGTGAGGTCAGTGAGTGTGCAGCCCATCCCTTTCACACACACACACACACACACACACACACACACACACACACACACACACACACACACACACACACACACACACACACACACAATCATCCACAGACTCAACCAATCACCTCCCTATTACCCTATACACCCTCTACAACTGTACCCATTAATAGGCATTTGCGTATCCCCACAATAGGCAAGTCAACCTATTACAATTATTTCCCATTCAAAAAAGCCCATTATCGGCCACATTAACCACAGTGCCACACAATTACAGCATCGAGGTGCCGCTGAAACGTGATTCGCCTGTGATTCGTCATTAACCACAGAGAGGCGATAAGGTTTATCCGAGCGACGCTACGGAGTGCTGGATAAGGTCGCAGAGGAGATAAAGAGATGAGATAACGTATCTCTGCTTATCTGTCTGCGCTTTGGAGCCATTGTCAATGTCACGGCTGCTGCGCATGCGCAAAGCTACCACCAATACGCATTTCGCAGCGTACTTGTTTCAGTCCCCCTACACACATATACTCTAATAATTATCAATAATAATAATAAAATGATGGTATAAAAAGCCTCATTACAGCGAAACAATTTGACACACGACGCAAAATAGTGAATAAAGCATCGTGACGCACGGGAAAATTCGCGAATAGGCACCTCAAGGCATCATGGCGGTCGCCATGGCAACCAGAATGTAAACAAAGCACTAGGAGGTGTTCAGATTGGGCGTGGCCTCCAAGGGGGCGTGGCTTCCAGAGGGGCGTGGCAGGGAGGCTGGGATGGGGGAGGAAGAGGAGGAGGAGAGAGGGGGAATAGATGGAAAAGGCAGGGAAGGAAAGATTGAGATGGAAAAGACGAATATGTAAAGGGGACAGGGAAGGATACATACAAATGGAAAATGCAGGGAACGGTAGATTAAGATGGAAAAGGGAAGGATAGGAAAAGGCACGAAGAACTATGGAAGAGAAGGTTCAACAAGAAGAGAAGGGAGGTGGGTGGAAGGGGAGACTGAGGAAAATGGAAGAGAGACACAGGAAATAGCAATTAAACCTAACACAATGCGATGGTTGTGTATTCACCTAGTTGTGCTTGCGGGGGTTGAGCTCTGCTCTTTCGGCCCGCCTCTCAACTGTCAATCAACTACTATCTTTCTCCACACACACACACACACACACACACACACACACACACACACACGCACACACACACACACACACACAAAGCTAGCCTACCAACCAATTGTGTGCTAGCCTACCAAAGCCTACCAAAGCTAGCCTACCAAAGAGCCAGAGCTCAACCCCCGCAAGCACAATTAGGTGAGTACACACACACACACACAGAGGAAGCAGCTCCGTAACAGCTGTCTAACTCCCAGGTACATATTTACTGCTAGGTAACAAGGGCATGAGGGTGAAACAAATTTTGCCCATTTGTTTCTGCCTGGTCCGGGAATCGAACCCGGGCCACATAATTATGAGTCCTGTGCGCTGTCCGCCCAGCTACCAGACCACACTGTGTGTGTGTGTGTGTGTGTGTGTGTGTGTGTGTGTGTGTGTGTGTGTGTGTGTGTGTGTGTGTGTGTGTGTGTGTGTTTTTGGTTGGTTAGTCAATTGGTTGGTAGGCTAGCTTTTTTTCAAATTTTCTAAACGTAGGCCTACTGTATGAACAGTAGGCCTACTGTTAAATATTTTCTAACCGAATTTGTTTTCTAACAACAAAAATGGACAGACAGACGATACTATAAGTGCCCGTTAACAGCCAATCAGAACACGTCTTTAGAGCTGCCCATACCTCTCCTAATGACTCGTTGTACGAGACCAGATTACCGCAGCAGCCAATCGCAAGCAAGTTCACGACGAACAGCGACGCACAGCGCATGCGTGACACGAATGGGGGGTGGGGGGGGGAGTTGGTTGAGAGGGTTATCTTGAGGTTATCTTGAGATGATTTCGGGGCTTTAGCGTCCCCGCGGCCCGGTCCTCGACCAGGCCTCCACCCCCAGGAAGCAGCCCGTGACAGCTGACTAACACCCAGGTACCTATTTACTGCTAGGTAACAGGAACATTCAGGGTGAAAGAAAATTTGCCCATGTGTTTCTGCCTCGTGCGGGAATCGAACCCGCGCCACAGAATTACGAGTCCTGCGCGCTATCCACCAGGCTACGAGGCCCCTACGAGGGGGGAGGGAATATGGGGAAGGCGGGGGGAGGGGCTTCGTGGGGAGAAGGGGAGTTTTAGCACAAAATCCATAAAATTATAAATCTCAACAGGAATGGGTACCCATCTTCAGGGGATTGTAATGTACCCACTATTCTACCCACTCATGCCCCGCCTATATACCCACCTTCCCACCCACCAAACCCACCCTTAGCAGCAATAGCAACAACCGATTACAGGCGAGGAGTCACAACCCTGGAAACACAAACCCAAACTGTCTCTATTTTCCGCTTGTTACAACTTGTAATAAAGTTGTTACATCTTGGCTTAACGTGTTTATGACGTATTAGAACGTTGTTACAACTTGCTATATTGGTTGTTATAACTAGTTAGGAGGTGTTAAAACTTGTTCGAACATTGTACCAACGTCGTAGTTTCGGTGTGTGTTTGGCGGGAATGACGTGGCTGAAGTATGTTGACCAGACCACACACTAGAAGGTGAAGGGACGACGACGTTTCGGTCCGTCCTGGACCATTCTCAAGTCGATTGAGAAACTCTCTACAACCTCCCGTTGCAGAGAGATGTCCCGCTAATTAAAACTTTCCTTTTAGAACTATTTAGCGCTTTATAGAGCTTTCGAAAACTGTCTATTGCAAGTTGCTCGAGACATTCAGCCTCTCGGTCCCAAATACCACAAACTTTTTTATTTTTATTTTAGCTGTGAAATGTATCCATTAGTATGAGAAGATATTGAGGCAGTGAATGGGATCGAACTCGCGTCCCTGATTACCTTAGATGCACGCAATATCCACTAGACCATGCAGTCTCTTCTCTTGCTTCGCCACTACGTAAAAAAATTGGCCTGTTTTGCCTAGCCAGAAACGTTCAAACCCCCACCAACCCACCTAACATACCGAAGCCGATAATAGAAAACGCCAAAAATCACGGTGCTTCAATGTTTACCAAAACGACGCATTTTAACGCATTGCGACGTATTGGGTAAGATAATGCGTTCCTCGGGCGACCAGTAACGCGTGTTCGACTCCGTAATACTACCTCGGTATTTATAGATTCATCACGTCATTGTGATTAGCATTATGCATGAATCAAATCATAAGTCATACAACGATATGGATGAAGATCGAGCTAAGATTTCGCCAAATTGGGAGAGTGAAAATAGGAACTATGATAACCCATTACAGGTTTGTGAAAGAACTTTAGAAAATTGACTCCCGCAAGAATCAAAAGTTTAAGTAGGAAGGTAAACCAAGAGGAACTTAGACAAGTTCTTGCAAGAAGTGCCGGACCAACCAGGCTGTAGTGGGTAGGCCCACGGGCCGCTCCAAGCAACAGCCTGGTGGACCAAGCTCTCACAAGTCACGCCTGGCCTCCGGCCGGGCTCGGGGAGTAGAAGGACTCTAGAGACCCTCTCCAGGTATGTTCCAGGCACACACCAGTGCGGGGAAAGGATATCCAATAGAACTGACGATGATTCGAACTTACCCCAAGAGTGGGTAGCCTTTTCTTAACAAACTTGAAGCTTTAAAAGCTGCGACTATCCGGGTCTCTACGTAAAACCACAGTTTGGTTGATCACACACACACACACACACACACACACACACACACACACACACACACACACACACACACACACACACACACACACACATATACACACACACACACACACACTACACAAATTCAAATATAGATATGATAGAGCCCAGTAGGCTCAGGAATCTGTACCCCGGTTGATTGACATTTGAGAGGCGGGACCAAAGAACCAAAGCTCAACCCCCGCAAGCAACTAGGTGAGTACATAGAGGAAATGTTCCTCTTTTGTGTGTGTGCTCTATTAGTATTATCGTAACGAACATCAGTTGAAAGAGAGGTCATGGAGTGAAGTTTGAGATTCACTTGAGTCACCGATATGTTAAAACGTTTTCCTTTAGCACAAGAGTAGCGAGAAAACGGGAATGAACTAAAGGCGCAGACCGTGGACTTAAACTTTCATTCATAACTTTAACAGTGGATATAATAGTGAAATAGGTCAGGAGTCATTGCTTTAAACAACCGGCGGCTAGAAAGGCGGGGTCCAAGAACTGATACTCGATCCCGCAGGTACAGATATGTGAGTGTGATACTGACTTAAGCTCAAATGAGTAACTAATAATTTTAACATGAAGCGTGAACTAAGATAATATCTCCAGGAGCCCCTAGAACTAAATCCTCCTTCTCCTGTTCCTCTTCCTTCTTCTTCTCCTCTTCTTCCTCCTCCTCCTTCAACACATCCTCCTGTTCCATCCTGTCATACTACCCCGCGGGTAACAGGAATCCTGTGAGTTTGAGGAATCTGATCTCCTGTGACTACATGAAAGGGAATCCAATCCTCGTTCTTGTAAATAACTCGGACACAGTCGCAGGTGATCTGATCGCCTGTCTTGCATAGGTCTAGTGTGATAGATAGGCCTATATGCCGGTGTTCAAGTAGGCTGGGTGTAGACTGGCTGTTGTGTGGCTATGGTGTAAACTCAAGAAGACTGTTGGGTTTACACTAGGTTAGGTTAGAAAGGAAACTTGCCCCATAGATACACATCCCATCCATACATACAAGCCATACAGAAGGTTATGTATGGGACAAATTACCGGGTAAACATATGAGACGCGAGAGCGTTCGATTGTTTCAAGCGTAGGTTACACACACACACACACACACACACACACACACACACACACACACACATTTATATGTAATACCATTCATCCATGTTACCTAACCACCTCACCACAAGATATAACCAGATGCTAAGCACGGTCGAATTTGTCTTTGAGAATGTAAGGAGTGACCTTGCGAAACGCATCACTACGCGTCACACCCAAATCAAAACGAAAAATGAGCTTTGGAGAGTTAATGTTTAATCTTCCTGCTTCAATTAAGCAAAAAACACAATGAATATCTCGAAGATTCGTGCCAGAACCATAAATCTAAAACTTTCCGTCGTTTTCAACTATGTTTAAAAGAAAGGTGTAATTGGCAAAGCTAATCTTCACTCCTATTTCCTCCTATTATGTGGCTCATTCCTGCACTGAGACACATAATAGGTTTGTTCCCATTACCTTTCAAGATGACTCTATCAGCTGCGCCATCACAGCTTACCTTACTGTTGAATGTCTTATCTTTTAACGTAAGCCATTTTTCATGCCCATCTTACCTCATCTTAAGGTTATCTTGAGATGATTTCGGGGCTTTAGTGTCCCCGCGGCCCGGTCCTCGACCAGGCCTCCACCCCCAGGAAGCAGCCCGTGACAGCTGACTAACACCCAGGTACCTATTTTCTCTGCTGCAGTTTCTCGCCGGCGCCCGGGATCGAACCCGGGACCACAGGATCACAAGTCCAGCGTGCTGTCAGCTCGGCCGACCGGCTCCCCATCTTACCCATCTTATGCCCATGCCCCATCTTACCCATGCCCTCAAGAGCCTCATCTTCGCAGCATCCGCCTCTGAATTCCGTTAAAAAGAAGCTATACCACACACACCCAAATGCTAAACAATTATCACCCTTTCCTTGCCTTAGCTTTAAGGTTATTTTCAGTGTTGATAATCAGCATCTTCTCGCTCGTCTTCTCCGGGCTCAGTAGATGGTTCTGCAGTTTACCGTTCTCCTCGTTCAGCAGTTGGACTTGCTTCTTCACCAAGTCCAGTTCGGACTTTAACTGCAGGCATAGTTTGACCAGATTTCCAGAACGTGACATTCTTAGTCTAAGTCAGGTATTGTAGACTTAGGGTATCGTAGACTCAGGGTATCGTAGACTCAGGGTATCGTAGACTTCGGGTATCGTAGACTCCGGGTATCGTAGACTTCGGGTATCGTAGACTCAGGGTATCGTAGACTTCGGGTATCGTAGACTCAGGGTATCGTAGACTTCGGGTATTGTAGACTTAGGGTATCGTAGACTCAAGGTATCGTAGACTCAGGGTATCATAGACTCCGGGTATCGTAGACTTCGGGTATCGTAGACTCCGGGTATCGTAGACTTCGGGTATCGTAGACTCCGGGTATCGTAGACTCAGGGTATCGTAGACTCCGGGTATCGTAGACTCAGGGTATCGTAGACTTCGGGTATTGTAGACTCAGGGTATCGTAGACTTCGGGTATCGTAGACTCCGGGTATCGTAGACTCAGGGTATCGTAGAATCAGGGTATCGTAGACTCAGGGTATCGTAGACTTCGGGTATCGTAGACTCGGGATACTGTAGACTCCGGGTATCGTAGACTCCGGGTACCGTAGACTCAGGGTACCGTAGACTCAGGGTATCGTAGACTCCGGGTACCGTAGACTCCGGGTACCGTAGACTCAGGGTATCGTAGACTCAGGGTATCGTAGACTCAGGATACCGTCGACTCCAAGTCGCTTATATTCCAGGTATACTATATAGGTATCCAAGACTCCAGGTAGTCTGGACAGGTATTCCTAGACTACAGGTAAACTGAGTCTCCAGGTAGCCTAGACTACAGGTAAACTGAGTCTCAAGGTAGCCTAGACTACAGGTAAACTACGTCTCCAGGTAGCCTAGACTACAGGTAAACTCAGCCTCCAGGTAGCCTAGACTACAGGTAAACTGTCTCCAGGTAGCCTAGACTACAGGTAAACTGCGTCTCCGGGTAGCCTAGACATGTAAACTGGGTCTCCAGGTAGCCTAGACATGTAAAATGCGTCTCCAGGTAGCCTAGACTACAGGTAAACTGCGTCTCCAGGTAGCCTGGACTACAGGTAAACTGCGTCTCCAGGTCAACACAGCGCAACACGTCCACTCTCGACTATTCACTTCAACAAACTGAGGAACTGCCCTACTGCCTGATGCTGTATTCACCGGGAGTTTTTCTGTCTTTGATTACATTAGTTACCCCCATTAACCTATGGTTTTCTGTTACAAATTTTGTTTTTTAGGGGTATGCTTAGATAATTTTTTGTGGGTATTCTATGCTGCCAATTTTAGGGTATCCAGGGGACTATATATATGTGTGAATAATTCTTGGTAGGGATTCACCAATTAGGCGAAACCTGTACATCTTTCAGCAATCATAGAGGCGTTGTTTACATTTATTAGACAAGTTATATGAATTCCGAAGTTCAATTAGGCTGTTTGACAATAACGATCTTGGATCGTTTAGTTTCCAAGCTCGCTAAGAATAATATGAGAGAGAGAGAGAGAGAAAGAGAGAGAGAGAGAGAGAGAGAGAGAGAGAGAGAGAGAGAGAGAGAGAGAGAGAGAGAGAGAGAGAGAGAGAGAGAGAGAGAGAGAGAGAGAGAGAGAGGAGACAGAGAGGAGACAGAGAGGAGACAGAGAGGAGACAGAGAGGAGACAAGAGAGACAGACAGAGAGAGAGACAGACAGAGAGAGAGACAGAGATTCATTTGAATATATGAAAGCTGGAACCTGGTTTAAAAGGACAGCGCAATCGTTCAGGATTGGTAATACCAATTAGGTCCCCCGAATACCAATATTCTTGGTAAGACCACTGGACTGTGGCGTGTGTGTGTGTGGGGGGGGGGGGGTGATACCAGACAAGTGGGGGGAGGGGGGAGGCTTGGTACCTGGGTTGGTTGAGCAAGAAAGGGGTGTGGTACCTCACTGGTAGGAGTGGGTCTGGTACCTACTTAACTATCAATATCTACGATATGGAGTGAGGTCTTTGTAGATTCTATCTGGGTCACCTGGGGGAGTAGTGTCACCTGGGAGAGTAGTGTCACCTGGGAGAGTAGTGTCACCTGGGGGAGTAGTGTCACCTGGGGAGTAGTGTCACCTGGGGGAGTAGTGGTGGCAGAGTAGTGTCACCTGGGAGAGTAGTGTCACCTGGGGGAGTAGTGTTACCTGGGGGAGTAGTGTCACCTGGGAGAGTAGTGGTGGCAGAGTAGTGTCACCTGGGTGAGTAGTGTCACCTGGGGGAGTAGTGGTAGTGTCACCTGGGAGAGTAGTGTCACCTGGGAGAGTAGTGTCACCTGGGAGAGTAGTGGTGGCAGAGTAGTGTCACCTGGGTGAGTAGTGTCACCTGGGAGAGTAGTGTCACCTGGGGGAGTAGTGTTACCTGGGGGAGTAGTGTCACCTGGGGGAGTAGTGTCACCTGGGGGAGTAGTGTTACCTGGGGGAGTAGTGTCACCTGGGGGAGTAGTGTCACCTGGGAGAGTAGTGTCACCTGGGAGAGTAGTGTCACCTGGGGGAGTAGTGTCACCTGGAAGAGTAGTGTCACCTGGGGGAGTAGTGTCACCTGGGAGAGTAGTGGTGGCAGAGTAGTGTCACCTGGGGGAGTAGAGTCACCTGGGAGAGTAGTGTCACCTGGCAGAGTAGTGTCACCTGGCGGAGTAGTGGTGGCAGAGTAGTGTCACCTGGGTGAGTAGTGGTGGCAGAGTAGTGTCACCTGGCAGAGTAGTGTCACCTGGCAGAGTAGTGTCACCTGGGAGAGTAGTGGTGGCAGAGTAGTGTCACCTGGGTGAGTAGTGGTGGGAGAGTAGTGTCACCTGGGAGAGTAGTGTCACCTGGGGGAGTAGTGTCACCTGGCAGATTAGTGGTGGCAGAGTAGTGTCACCTGGGGGAGTAGTGTCACCTGGGGGAGTAGTGTCACCTGGCAGATTAGTGTCACCTGGGAGAGTAGTGGTGGCAGAGTAGTGTCACCTGGGAGAGTAGTGGTGGCAGAGTAGTGTAAGTCCCTCCGCAATGACCGGCTTGGCAACCACCGCTCCCAGCATTCCTCCCCCCTCTCTCCCATCCCCCCCTCCCACCACGGCCGATCATCTGGGAGGGGCCCTGAACCCTCCCATCCTTCCTATGGTGCATGGGAGACCCCTTCCCACACCCCCACACATAATGTGGGAGCTGGGAGTCCCCCTCCCAGCTCTGTGGGAGCTGGGAGTCTCTCTCCCACGTGATGTGCTCAGCAGGTGGGAGTCGGAACGCATCGAGATGTGTCGCTGTTTTGTAAACAAGTTTGGCTGAAACAGGTGGGTCTGGGAACTAACGTGTCTTCCAAGACATATTCCTTGAAGATAGAAACAACCTGCGGTAATTGGCTCGTTAGGGAGTCGCCCTAATGGGGGTATTGAGCAGTTAAGGTGATCGTGGTACAAGGATTCATTCGCTAAAATAAAACTCTGTGGAATGGTTTCGGGAGGAAGAGGCCAAGCGGACGGCCGAGGCTCTCACCTCATGAGCCCTGAATTGGGGCCCAGGAGCTGAGCCCAAGGGCCTCTTTACTTACCTCTACAGGGATCAGCGTCTTGGGTTTCCTCTTGCGATGTTTACTGCTGCTCTTATGGACTATGGGCATCGTATTAATCCTTGTAAGACGGTGATCTTCCTCTACACACACACACACACACACACACCTCCCCACAAACCCACACACTGGCGCACGCACACACACACACACACACACACTAGCTCGGTAATCAACTAATCTCTTTCAGAACCTATTTTAACGCATTTAATACACCTTTCTACACACTACACCACCTCTCTCTCTCCCACACACACACATATACACACACCCGACACACCACCCATGTACACATGTGGACTCACACCTACACAAACACACCACAACAAACACCTGAATATTCAACACCTGGCAACTCTTCTCCCACTTTCACCCCGGGCAACAGCGACATAAGCGACATCCTGCGGGGCTGACTTTCGACCCTACGCTATTCACTCCCTGAGTCTCCGCTTAGCATTTTTGAACATTCCTTAACATGAGAAATTGAGACGCTGGATGTGTATACTATATATACATATATATACACACACATGCATACAATGAGCGTTGATAACAGCCAATCAAAAACCAGTGTTTCCTAAGCCTGATACATGTTTGTTTATGTAATTGTACAGGTACTAGGCTAATAGCCGGTTAGATATACAACTGTATCGTCGTACAAGGTGATTACCAGGTGGTAAGTGAAGGATTGGGATCATAGGATCGTTAATTCCAGTGTTAAGGAATCGAGAATTAACCCCCTTTCCACTGCCCCCTGCCACTGAAAAAAGTTAGTATGAATGGGAATTAAGTGAGATTGGGAGAACTATTGTAAGTGGAGTGCCTCAAGGCTCTTCCGTGGTACCTCTCTTGTTTATAATATATGTAAACAATTTATATACGGGACTGAGCAGCTATATTTGTAAATTTACAGACGGTACAAAAATATTTAAATATATTCTCAAGACCAAATATTGCTTAAAGACTAAAAAGTCTTTTTGAAATGGATGAAGGATTGGTAGATGCAGTTTAAAGATGACATACGTAGGGCTTATGAGGCTAATAGAATTATCATATATCACCTTTAGTGTGTTTAAATTACGATTCTGAAAGTGAAAATGATCTGGGAGTCTTGATTAGTAGGGATCTAAAAGCCTAAATATCCGAAATAGGCAAATAGGGCAATGGAATACCCTATTTGCTGGGCTGTTTTGACAGATGCTTTAGCAACAAGACACCAGCTTTATCTTGCTCTGGTTAGGCCCCATTTAGATTATGCAGTTTAGCTTTGTTCGCCATATTACAGAATGCGCATAGAGTCACTTCAACACGTGAATCTAATCAGTTGATCAGACTGACAGTTGAGAGGTGGGCCCAAAGAGCCAGAGCTCAACCCCCGCAAGCACAACTAGGATGACAAGTCAATCTTGGGAATTAGAAACCTTTCCATATGAAGATAGACTTGACAGAACACACAGAAATCACAATAGTGTAATGCATCAAATGAACAAAGTTCAGTAGAACGTCTGGTTGCAATTCTTTTACCATGTCGTAGCTCAGTCGATTAAGGCAGATTCTGGGATCCAATTGGACGTAGGTTCGAACCCTCGTCACGGCCCTTGTGGATTTGTTCATAGATTGACAAAGCAAAGACGAGATAAGGAAGACATGATTGCAGTCTCCGTGGTGTAGTGGTAAGACACTCGCCTAGGCGTTCCGCGAGCGCTATGTCATGGGTTCGTATCCTGGCCGGGGAGGATTTACTGGGCGCAATTCCTTAACTGTAGCCTCTGTTTAACGCAACAGTAAAATGTGTACTTGGTTGAAAAAACGATTCTTCGCGGCAGGGGATCGTATTCCAGGGACCGTAGGATTAAGGACTTGCCCGAAACGCTACGCGTACTAGTGGCTCTACAAGAATGTAACAACTCTTGTATATATCTCAAAAAAAAGTACACACGTGGATAAAAGGATATAAGAAAACAAAAATAACGTGTTAAATATATCACCACAAAATAGAACACGAAATAATGGATATAAATTGGATATGTTTAGATTCAGGAAAGACCTGGGTAAATACTGGTTTGGTAACAGGGTTGTTGATCTATGGCACAAATTACCGGGTAATATAATACACGTGGGATCACTGGAGTGTTTCAAGCGTAGGATAGACATATGTGTGGTGTTTGTGTGGAAATAAATAGGAGCTGCCTCGTATGAACCAATAGGAGCTTGCCTCGTATGGACCAATAGGAGCTGCCTCGTATGGACCAATAGCAGCTGTCTCGTATGGACCAATAGCAGCTGCCTCGTATGGACCAATAGCAGCTGTCTCGTATGGACCAATAGCAGCTGCCTCGTATGGACCAATAAGAGCTGCCTCGTATGGACCAATAGGAGCTGCCTCGTATGGGCCAATAGGAGCTGCCTCGTATGGACCAATAGCAGCTGTCTCAGTATGGACCAATAGCAGCTGCCTCGTATAGACCAATAGCAGCTGCCTCGTATGGACCAATAGGAGCTGCCTCGTATGGACCAATAGCAGCTGTCTCGTATGGACCAATAGCAGCTGCCTCGTATGGACCAATAAGAGCTGCCTCGTATGGACCAATAAGAGCTGCCTCGTATGGACCAATAGGAGCTGCCTCGTATGGGCCAATAGGAGCTGCCTCGTATGGACCAATAGCAGCTGTCTCGTATGGACCAATAGCAGCTGCCTCGTATAGACCAATAGCAGCTGCCTCGTATGGACCAATAGGAGCTGCCTCGTATGGACCAATAGGAGCTGCCTCGTATGGACCAATAGGAGCTGCCTCGTATGGACCAATAGGAGCTGCCTCGTATGGACCAATAGCAGCTGACTCATATGGACCAATAGCAGCTGCCTCGTATGGACCAATAGCAGCTGCCTCGCATGGACCAATAGAAGCTGCCTCGTATGGACCAATAGCAGCTGCCCCGTATGGACCAAGCTGCCTCGTATGGACCAATAGAAGCTGCCTCGTATGGACCAATAGCAGCTGCCTCGTATGGACCAATAGCAGCTGCCTCGTATGGGCCAATAGGAGCTGCCTCGTATGGACCAATAGGAGCTGCCTCGTATGGACCAATAGGAGCTGCCTCGTATGGACCAATAGGAGCTGCCTCGTATGGACCAATAGGAGCTGCCTCGTATGGTTATCTCTTCTTGAGGTTATCTTGAGATGATTTCGGGGCTTTAGTGTCCCCGCGGCCCGGTCCTCGACCAGGCCTCCACCCCCAGGAAGCAGCCCGTGACAGCTGACTAACTCCCAGGTACCTATTTTACTGCTAGGTAACAATGGCATCAGGGTGAAAGAAACTCTGCCCATTGTTTCTCGCCAGCGCCTGGAATCAATCCCAGGACCACAGGATCACAAGTCCAGCGTGCTGTCCGCTCGGCCGACCGGCTCCCCCCTACTACAATGTTATCATTCTATAGTATCCCCCCTACTAACAGCTTGCATGATTCACTCGACTGTTTTGTCTCTCTGGTGGCGTAACTCGGCCTCTTAACACCCAGGTCATAACTGGTTGGCAGGGCTGGTGCGGCCACTTCCGCCACGGGCCCACTCAATCCTCCCTTCCCCCCCCCCCCTACTACGACGCAGTTTGACGCTCACTTCACCTACGCCCTAAAACTAACGTATTAGAAAATGGTAGCGGCTCAAGAAATTCACGACCGCTCCTGTGCTATGTAAGTCCAATGCGGGCTCACCATAGCCCGTGCTACTTTGAACTTGTTTCGAGTAGCTGAATCTATAACAACAACAACTCAAGAAATTGACATAGGGACACACACACACACACACACACACACACACACACACACACACACACACACACACACACACACACACAGGTGTAGATATGATAGAGCCCAGTAGGCTCAGGAATCTGTACACCTGTTGATTGACGGTTGAGAGGCGGGACCAAAGAGCCAGAGCTCAACCCCCGCAAACACAACTAGGTGAGTACACACACACACACACACACACACACACACACACACACACACACACACACACACACACACACACACACACACACACACACACACACACCTGTAGAAGCAAATTAGATTCCAAATTTCAAATGCAAATATAATAAAAACGTGAGAAATGAATCACTACATTAACCCAAGAATGTTTGCCAGGCGGGGGGCCAGGAGCCTAGCTCAACCCTGCAAGCACACATCTAGGCTGAGTACCTGTACATACACACCAAGACACATACATATTCATTCTGCAATGCTGGTTACGAAATAATGACACTTGTATGTAAATGACAATTTACATTATTCTGGTAACGCAGTTCAGACTGTGTGTGGGGAACTGTGGTCTCTCTTCTTCATCCCTAAGGTCTTATCTCAAACCCTAAGGCCTTATCTCAAACCCTAAGGTCTTATATCAAACTCTAAGGCCTTATCTCAAACCCTAAGGTCTTATCTCACACCCTAAGGTCTTATCTCAGACTCTAAGGCCTTATCTCAAACCCTAAGGCCTTATCTCACACCCTAAGGCCTTATCTCAAACCCTAAGGTCTTATCTCACACCCTAAGGTCTTATCTCAGACTCTAAGGCCTTATCTCAAACCCTAAGGCCTTATCTCACACCCTAAGGCCTTATCTCAAACCCTAAGGCCTTATCTCAAACCCTAAGGCCTTATCTCAAACCCTAAGGTCTTATCTCAAACCCTAAGGCCTTATCTCAAACCCTAAGGCCTTATCTCAAACCCTAAGGCCTTATCTCAAACCCTAAGGCCTTATCTCAAACCCTAAGGCCTTATCTCAAACCCTAAGGCCTTATCTCAAACCCTAAGGCCTTATCTCAAACCCTAAGGCCTTATCTCAAACCCTAAGGCCTTATCTCAAACCCTAAGGCCTTATCTCAAACCCTAAGGCCTTATCTCAAACCCTAAGGCCTTATCTCACACCCTAAGGCCTTATCTCAAACCCTAAGGCCTTATCTCAAACCCTAAGGCCTTATCTCAAACCCTAAAGCTTTCTCTCCACCCCAAAATATAAAAAAAACACACGTTCAATTTCCACAACAAAAGTCCTATTTTCTCTTCACAACAAAAGTAGTATATATATATATATATATATATATATATATATATATATATATATATATATATATATATATATATATATATATATATATATGAATCAATATTTCTCTACAAATCATAATTTCGTCCTCATGGATAAGACAAGATTACTCATTACTCACTAGTCTCACTCATGATCAAAAGATGAGGAATGTTAAAGCAACCCCTACCTAACCAACCACAGGCTGATGCATAGAAAACGTAAATGTTACTGCCTTTTAATTCTTACTATGGTGTAAGTTCTCGACTGGCAATCCCTTGGGTTCGATCCCCAGGCGGGGACAGGAAGGGTTGGGTTATATATTTCCTTTAATCTGATTCATCTGTCCACCTGCAGGCTTCCTGTCCCCGGCAACGGGGAGTTATTACAACAAAATTATAGTTGTAATCTGTCTTGTTGTTTCAGATTTAGCTACTCAGAACATAAAGTTCAAAGTAGCACGGGCTATGGCGAGCCCGTAGTGGACTTACCTGGCACAGGAGCGGTTTATTTAAATGACAGCATGCAGGAGGCCCGCTTAACTAGCTCCAGGCAGGTGTGTGTGTGTGTGTGTGTGTGTGTGTGTGTGTGTGTGTGTGTGTGTGTGTGTGTGTGTGTGTGTGTGTGTGTGTGTGTGTGTGTGTGTGTGTGTGTGTCCGTCCTTGGGAGATACATTACTTGGTCGAATACTCGACTAGACTCTGAATGAGAGGCTTCGTGTGTCTGTTCAAGATCCAGATCCTGGTGTAAACTAGTTTGAGAACCTAATGACAAGACTGGTGAGTTTGATTGATGGACTTAAGGCCTATCAACCTCTGGAGGGTTATTAAGACCACCACAATACCTTACTGACCAACCAACAAGTTTGGTGTTGGACTTAAGGCCTATCAACCTCTGGAGGGTTATTAAGACCACCACAATACCTTACTGACCAACCACCAAGTTTGGTGTTGGACTTAAGGCCTATCAACCTCTGGAGGGTTATTAAGACCACCACAATACCTTACTGACCAACCACCAAGTTTGGTGTTGGACTTAAGGCCTATCAACCTCTGGAGGGTTATTAAGACCACAATACCTTACTGACCAACCACCAAGTTTGGTGTTGGACTTAATCTGAATCTCCCAGTTAGTATACACATAACTAATATACTTCACAACGTATCCTCTGAAGGTTATTAAACAATTAGAAGGAACTTATGAGAGAGACCTGCGAACCATGTGAACACATGGGTTCAATACAACAAGGGCATCAAAGAGAAACTGGAGGGTATACTTAATCCATTTTCATATACCGAGGTTAAAGTGACTTTACATAAATCCAACAATGCATACAAAATAACAGGGATGGAATTAGCAAGAGAAAGCACCAAGCCATTACGACTATATAGCATCTTGGAAGGGGTCGGGATAAGGATTTAGGATGGGACGGAGGGAAAGGAATGGTGCCCAACCACTTGTGGACAGTCGGGGGATTGAACGCCGACCTGCATGAAGCGAGACCGTCGCTCTAACGACCAATCCAAGTCGAATGAAGGTGGAATAGAGTAGGAGTTGAGAGCATTGGAGCCTCCTGTGTATGTTAGTGTGTCACATTGAGCAACCACTAGAGCGCTCTTCAGGAATACTAACAAGCACCTGGCAGCGCAAGCACTAGCCAGCGCCTGTAAGCCAAAGGTCGCTGGGTATACGGGGACAAACATCATTGGTGCCTTCTACAAGCAAAAAATCAGAAAATACATTTCTCCAGTAGCAGGCGGAGGCACAAGCATGCATTGAGCCAGAATTTGGCTCAAAAATCTCAAGTTGTTGACATACATTAACAATTGAGCAATTTGGAATTAGACAAAATATATAATATATAAATATTAGGAAGTCAAATTGCCAATTAGCCGAACTAACCAAATGTCAGTTATCCACACACCTGAAGAGTTAAAACTGATATGGTTCTAAAAACTCAATGACAAATATAGCTTCTAAATCTAACTCTAAGTCTAGATTATAGACCACATAATAATATTGTATAATGTTTACGTATAATGCTGTACTTAAGACTTTCTCTAAAGTAAACAATGAACTCCACTTCAGTGAAATTCAATTATGAAATGTATAACTATTGATGAATTAGAGATTTTGAATTTGAATTTGAAATATTAGATGCTGCTGTTTGGAACATTTAAACTGACTATAATAAAGTCGTAAGTGACCAGAATTCAGCAAGCATTTAAGTGTTCAATTACGAAACCTGTTCATCTTTGTATTTACTAAACAGTTTACGAGCTAGGGAGCGCTACGAGGTCGTATTTGACTCCTTCAAATAGAGAACCTCGTAGCGCTTACGAGCTCGTAAGTGCTACGAGGTTCGTAAGTCTGTTTCGAGCTCGGAAACAAATCGAAAATTGGCATTCGCGTGATTGCCTATTTATCGCTATTAAACTGTATCTATCCTGAGAGCCGGTCGGCCGAGCGGACAGCACGCTGGACTTATGATCCTGTGGTCCTGGGTTCGATCCCAGGCGCCGGCGAGAAACAATGGGCAGAGTTTCTTTCACCCTATGCCCCTGTTACCTAGCAGTAAAATAGGTACCTGGGTGTTAGTCAGCTGTCACGGGCTGCTTCCTGGGGGTGGAGGCCTGGTCGAGGACCGGGCCGCGGGGACACTAAAAAGCCCCGAAATCATCTCAAGATAACCTCAAGATAGATCCTCCCAGTTGGCCTATTTCTCGCTAATGGGGAAGACTGGAAGCCAAGTTGTAATAGGGCAGTTAACTGTGAATGTCTGGTTAAGTAAGTTAGGTATTCATGAAAACAGTTGTTTGACTTTGTAACGTCCAGCTTTACTAATGTTCGTGACTCAGGAATGGATTCACCTAGTTGTGCTTGTCGGGGTTGAGCTCTGGCTCTTTCGCCCCGCCTCTCAACTGTCAATCAACATTTTTTTTCACACACACACACATACACACACACACACACACACACACACACACACACACACACACACACACACACACACACACAGTTGATTGACAGTTGAGAGGCGGGACCAAAGAGCCAAAGCTCAACCCCCGCAAGCACAAATAGGTGAGTACACACACACACACACACACACAGGAAGCAGCCCGTGACAGCTGACTAACTCCCAGGTACCTATTTACTGCTAGGTAACAAGGGCATCAGGGTGACAGAAACTTTTTGTCCATTTGCCTCCGCCTGGGATCGAATCCGGAATCTCAGGACTACGAATCCGAAGCGCTGTCCACTCAGCTGTCAGACGCCATCTATATATCACATATGATGATATTTTTAATACTTTTTATCTATTTATCTATTTATATATATGCAGACGATGGGTCACAATAACGTGGCTAAAGTATGACAATCGATTTGGGAATGGTACTCTGAGAGAGAACTCTATCAACATCAGAGGTCCGAGACTGTTCAACACGCTTCCACTACACATAAGGGGCATAACTGGCCGACCCCTCACAGTGTTCAAGAGAGAACTGGATAAGCACATCCAAAGGATACCTGATCAACCAGGCTGTGACTCATACGTCAGGCTGCGAGCAGCCGCGTCCAACAGCCTGGTTGATCAGTCCGGCAACCAGGAGGCCTGGTCGACGACCGGGCCGCGGGGACGCTAAGCCCCGGAAGCACCTCAAGGTAACCTCAAGGTAAGGTATGGTCCAGGACGGACCGAAACGTCGTCGTCCCTTCACCTTCTAGTGTGTGGTCAACATTTATTGATATATACAAGAGTTGTTACATTCTTGTACAGTACGCGTAGCGTTTCGGACAAGTCTTTAATCCTATGTTCCCTGGAATAGCGACCCGCGAGAAATCGTTTAAGAACCAGGTACCCATTTAACTGTTGAGTTAAACAGAGGCTACACTTAAGCATTTGCGCCCAGTCAATCCTCCCCGGCCAGGATACGAACCCATGACAAAGCGCTCGCGGAACGCTAGGCGAGTGTCTTACCACTGCACCACCTCACGGTCCTTGTTGATTTGTAACATCTTCAAGCTTAACAACGTAAGACAAAACAGGATTTTTAGTGAATTCGATTTGTCCGGGGACAGGTAGCTTGTGTATTTATGTTCAGCTTGTATCCCGATCACCCCCCCCCCCCCCCGCCACGATGCAATCCTATAACTGTTGCCTAACTCCCAGGTACCTATTTTCTGTTAGGTGAACAGCTGCATTAGGTGAAAGAAAACGCGCCCAACCATATATATCCCGCCTTGAATTTACCCTCAGAATACCAGATTGTGAGTCGAGAACGAACCCTACTGCACTACCGAGACCCCTGCTAGTTTCCTACACCCAAAAGGTTAAACACTCATGAATCTGTCTATTCGCCGAAGCGGAAAAAGCCAACTGAATCTTCATCTGGAAACACATTCTTAGGTATAACAGAGGACCTTGAGGAGGTCTTGGTAGTACAGTGACTACCAAGTACAGTTCTGGACTCCGTTCTTTGAATTAAGTCATTTTTTTATCTGAAATTGAATTTGTGTAAGAGGACGCACAATATATTAGTTACCCCTAACCCAGAACGATTTTCTATATTTTCTTGTGTGTCATAGAAAGCGTATAACGCTTGGGTAACTTGCTTAATCTTGTTACTAGACGCCGAGATATCTTGAGATGTTATCTTGAGATGATTTCGGGGCTTTAGTGTCCCCGCGGCCCGGTCCTCGACCAGGCCTCCACCCCCAGGAAGCAGCCCGTGACAGATGACTAACACCTAGGTACCTATTTTACTGCTAGGTAACAGGGGCATAGGATGAAAGAAACTCTGCCCATTGTTTCTCGCCGGCGCCTGGGATCGAACCCAGGACCACAGGATCACAAGTCCAGCGTGCTGTCCGCTCGGCCGACCGGCTCCCTCTAGAGGCATGGGATGGGATGGATGCATGCTAGAGTCACCACAATGTTCAGGAATAATAAAGGTCATAATGGGGGGAGCCGGTCGGCCGAGCGGACAGCACACTGGACTTGTGATCCTGTGGTCCTGGGTTCGATCCCAGGCGCCGGCGAGAAACAATGGGCAGAGTTTCTTTCATCCTATGCCCCTGTTACCTAGCAGTAAAATAGGTACCTGGGTGTTAGTCAGCTGTCACGGGCTGCTTCCTGGGGGTGGAGGCCTGGTCGAGGACCGGAGCCGCGGGGACACTAAAAGCCCCGAAATCATCTCAATATAACTCAAGATAATATAGTCACGCTAACAATAGGATACTAGCCCCCTCGCGAAACTGCAAAATAGTTTAAATTACTTTACAATGATAACCATATCATCGGTCGATTGTCGATTAGCTCAGTCGATTAAGGCAGCGTCTGGGACATGTTCTCGGACGCAGGTTCGAATCCTCGTCACGGACCCTTGTGGATTTGTTCATTTGATGCATCAGGCTATTGTGATTTCTGTGTGTACAGGAAGTGGTGTTGGTTCGGCGTTGAAATGAATGACGTTGAAAAAACATGCCAAAATGACGTTGTAAAACATGCCACAATGACGTTGAAAAACATGCCACAATGACGTTGAAAAACATGCCAAAATGACGTTGAAAAACATGCCAGCAATGACGTTGAAAAACATGCCAGAATGACGTTGAAAAACATGCCACAATGACGTTGAAAAACATGCCACAATGACGTTGAAAAACATGCCAAAATGACGTTGAAAAACATGCCACAATGACGTTGAAAAACATGCCACAATGACGTTGAAAAACATGCCACAATGACGTTGAAACACATGCCACAATGACGTTGAAAACATGCCAAAATGACGTTGAAACACATGCCACAATGACGTTGAAAACATGCCAAAATGACGTTGAAAAACATGCCAGAATGACGTTGAAACACATGCCACAATGACGTTGAAAACATGCCAAAATGACGTTGAAAAACATGCCACAATGACGTTGAAAAACGTGCCAAAATGACGTTGAAAAACATGCCACAATGACGTTGAAAAACATGCCAAAATGACGTTGAAAAACATGCCAAAATGACGTTGAAAAACATGCCACAATGACGTTGTAAAACATGCCAAAATGACGTTGAAAAACATGCCAGAGTGACGTTGCATCAACGTAGTTCGAGCCAGCCTGTGCTCACTTGGAGAAAACATTTTGTCGTGTATAGAAATTGGTCTTGAGAGATCCTCACTTTGAACCCTCAAAGTAATTTATCCCGGCGGGGTGACATACGTGATGGTGGGGGAGGTAAGGTATTCGACCCAGGGAGAGGGGGAGAGAGAGGGGAGAGAAGTAGGGTGATAAGGAGAAAAGGATAAAGAGAAAAGTAGTCATGCATGATTTGGATGATTTCCCTCGATACAAATTTGGTTTTCATTGCTTAGGGCCGCCGCGCCACACACACACACACACACACACACACACACACACACACACACACACACACACACACACACACACACACACACACACACACATTAGGAAGCCACATTAGGCAGTGATGTGGTGGAGGCTGACTCCATACACAGTTTCAAATGTAGATATGATAGAGCCCAATAGGCTCAGGAATCTGTACACCTATTGATTGACGGTTGAGAGGCGGGACCAAAAGAGCCAGAGCTCAACCCCCGCAAGCACAATAAGGTGAGTACACACCAAAACACATACAGTAGCTTACCAAAGGCTAAGAGGCAAGACCCAAGAGCTGAGACCCTCCTAAACAAGCACATCTAGGCGAGAACACACAATCCAAGAGGAAATCCGGATATAACACAGCCAAGCAATTTTATTTTTTGGCAACCACCGGGCCGCGGAACTCGGATGAAACGAAAATTCCATTCGATGTGTCCACAACTTTAGTGACAGCAGGAATGGCTGCGAGCGTGGAGGTCCTTCAGGGTAGCGAGGAACTGGGGGTGGAAGGGAGAGAGAGAGAGAGAGAAGGGAGAGGGAGAGGGACAGGAAGAGACGAAAGGTGAAGTAGGAGGCAGGAGACGGGAAAGGAGAACCACTTCGAAGTAGGAGGCAGGAGACGGGAAAGGAGAACCACTTCGAAGTAGGAGGCAGGAGACGGGAAAGGAGAACCACTTCGAAGTAGGAGGCAGGAGACGGGAAAGGAGAACCACTTCGAAGTAGGAGGCAGGAGACGGGAAAGGAGAACCACTTCGAAGTAGGAGGCAGGAGACGGGAAAGGAGAACCACTTCGAAGTAGGAGGCAGGAGACGGGAAAGGAGAACCACTTCGAAGTAGGAGGCAGGAGACGGGAAAGGAGAACCATTCCTCTGACTTTAGCAAAACAAATAAACTGGTATTGACAAAGCAGCAATTCGACAATATATATATACGGATACCAACTGCAGCTCTGGTATCCGGACGGGTCTGGTATCCGGACGGGTCTGTTATCCGGACGGGTCTGGTATCCGGACGGGTCTGGTATCCGGACGGGTCTGGTATCCGGACGGGTCTGGTATACAGACGGGTCTGGTATCCGGACGGGTCTGGTATCCGGACGGGTCTGTTATCCGGACGGGTCTGGTATCCGGACGGGTCTGGTATCCGGACGGGTCTGGTATCCGGACGGGTCTGTTATCCGGACGGGTCTGGTATCCGGACGGGTCTGGTATCCGGACGGGTCTGGTATCCGGACGGGTCTGGTATACAGACGGGTCTGGTATCCGGACGGGTCTGGTATCCGGACGGGTCTGTTATCCGGACGGGTCTGGTATCCGGACGGGTCTGGTATCCGGACGGGTCTGTTATCCGGACGGGTCTGGTATCCGGACAGTTCCCCATCCAATTCAATAACGCCACTAATCACATTAACGTCACAGTCAAGAACACCCTTCCCCCCTTTTCCAACGGAGGCCTAATGGCTGAGTGTACAGCGCTCGGGATTCGTAGTCCTATGGTTCCGGTTTCGATCCCCAGTGGAGGCAGAAATAAATGGGCAAAGTTTCTTTTACTCTGATGCGCCTGTTGACCTAGCAGTAAATAGGTACCTGGGAGTTAGACAGCTGCTACGGGCTGCTTCCTGGGGGTGTGTAACAAAAAGGAGGCCTGGTCGAGGACCGGGCCGCAAGGGACGCTAAGCCCCGATATCATCTCAAGATAACTTCAAGATAACCTCAAGATAACCTCCCCCAACTTAAACAGGCAAATTATAGACCAATTTCCCTTCTCAAAATACCAGGCAAAATATATAAAAAAAAAAAACAATGCCATGCCACAGACTGGAGCAATATATGGGAGACGAGTAAAACTACTGACGGAAACGATTGGGCACGTTTCCTTTCACCTAATGCACCTGTTCACCTAAATAGGAACCTGGGAGGTAGGCAACTGTTGTGGGGGGGGGGGGGGGGTTGCATCCTGGGGAGGGGTCAGTAGTTCGACCAAAGGAGGAATGGAGAAGCTTCGATACAAGCCTAACCTATATACACAGTCTGCCTGTCCCCCCGACGAAACGAATTAATTATTGGAAAACATCGATTTAGAAACCCCAGACGAGCCTATGCAGTTATTGCCTAGCAAGCTAGGCAATAACTTACGTGTTCAATTACGAAACCTATAGATCCTTCCGTATATCCAAGCAGCAGTTTACAAGCGTGAAAACATCACAACCCCGAGGTTATTATAATGATAAACAACCCCGTAAGACTTCTGAGCTCATAACCCTTTTAATAACCGTAAACAAAGCCGCCATGATTGAGATAAGATGCACAGGTTTCGTCACTGAGCAGGTAAATGTTCGATAAATCCTGCCCCTGATCTGTGAGCCTATCTTGAGGTTATCTTGAGATGATTTCGGGGCTTTAGTGTCCCCGCGGCCCGGTCCTCGACCAGGCCTCCACCCCCAGGAAGCAGCCCGTGACAGCTGACTAACACCCAGGTACCTATTTTACTGCTAGGTAACAGGGGCATAGGGTGAAAGAAACTCTGCCCATTGTTTCTCGCCGGCGCCTGGGATCGAACCCAGACCACAGGATCACAAGTCCAGCGTGCTGTCCGCTCGGCCGACCGGCTCCCTACAACCAATACTATGACCAACATAAAACAGCAAAATACAGTAGTCAAGAGATGTATCGAAAGTTTTCGGCGCATCTTAGCGGAATTAGAATCGGCCCTTGTGGATGTGTCCACTTGGTGTAGTGAACCTCAGTCCGTCGGCTGGTGAGGGCATCGATTACAATATAACTCTGTTGGTTCGCTCATTGCATTCATTGCAGTGTATACCTACCAGTACATACCTATCAGTGACTGACGGGAGCCGGTCGGCCGAGCGGACAGCACGCTGGACTTGTGATCCTGTGGTCCTGGGTTCGATCCCAGGCGCCGGCGAGAAACAATGGGCAGAGTTTCTTTCACCCTATGCCCCTGTTACCTAGCAGTAAAATAGGTACCTGGGTGTTAGTCAGCTGTCACGGGCTGCTTCCTGGGGGTGGAGGCCTGGTCGAGGACCGGGCCGCGGGGACACTAAAAAGCCCCGAAATCATCTCAAGATAACCTCAAGATAACGGGGAACGGAGATCTAGCTCTTTGACACCCAACCTACTAGCAGATTACTCTATTTTTGCGGTTCTAGGTTCCCCTGTCCCCCCTTCCCGTCGCTCAAAGCCATCAAACTATCACATTCGAAAAGAAAGGGAAGTGACGACGTTTCCGTCTCTCCAGGGCCAGAAATCAGGAATTTACCCAGCCCCTTACGAAACCAGTTCATCTTTCAACAATTATGGAAGCTTTGGTTACATAAATTTAACAGTTGATGAGCTCCGAAGCACCAGGAGGCTGTTTATAACAATACCAACAGTTAACTGGCAAGTTTTCATGCTTGTAAACTGCTTAATAAATGTAACCAAAGCCGTCAAAGATTGAGAAAAGATGTACAGGTTCGTAAGTACTTGCGTAATGGCTTCGTGAATCCGAATCCTGGACATTTATACACCTGCCCTAGACTATATGAAGGGTTACACAGTGTGTGTCAAGAGCCAGGTGTGTGATACTAAGGTACCTGGACACTTATACACCTGCCCTAGACTATATGAAGGGTTACACAGTGTGTGTCAAGAGCCAGGTGTGTGATACTAAGGTACCTGGACACTTATACACCTGCCCTAGACTATATGAAGGGTTACACTGTGTGTGTCAAGAGCCAGGTGTGTGATACTAAGGTACCTGGACATTTATACACCTGCCTTAGAGTACAGGTTTGTTATGAAGAACACGAGTGAATGGAGTACCACAACAGAATATCTGTGAATAAATTCAGGAACATAAAATACAGGACAGAGTCGTAGAGTTGATAATGGTTGGATTTGCCTGATCGCTGAATGAGACGGAGAGCAAATATTGGTTTTTAATGCATATTTATGGTGTGTGTGTGTGTGTGTGTGTGTGTGTGTGTGTGTGTGTGTGTGTGTGTGTGTGTGTGTGTGTTATTGGGGGAGAGAGGGGAGGGGAGGGAGAGAAAAAGAGAGAGAGAGAGAAAAAGAGAGAGAGAGAGAGAGAGAGAGAGAGAGAGAGAGAGAGAGAGAGAGAGAGAGAGAGAGAGAGAGAGAGAGAGAGAGAGAGAGAGAGAGAGAGAGAGAGAGCACACACACACACACCCACTCAAACACCCACCCTCACAACACCTACACCACTCACAACATGTGTTTACACAACCTCGCTCACGTAAACACCTTCACAACTTTTTCTGAAAACCAGCGTCAAAAAACGAAATCAAACAACCTCGGTGTTTTAATTACTTATCCAAACACGTCAAACACACGCAGGGGGGCAATGACCGAACACCAACAGAGAACACCAGTTGTAGCGGGGTTTAAAACACCTGAAAATTATGCAACTAATTTAAAAATCAAACAGCTCAAAAATCCTTTAGCGTCTGTGGGGTCGACCGCTGGATGGAATGGACACGATGACAGGTTGTAATTTATCACCTGTCCTCACGGCAATCTACCAATGCGTCAATAATGCGATGTATTTGGAACAAATTAAAGCACCGTAATTTTGACGTTTTCCATGCATTGGCCTCGATAGGTTTAAGTGGAGTTGTTTGGGCTCGAAACGCTTCTGGTTAGATCGGATCAGATAGGGTTGGTTCGAGTCATTTCGGGTCGATTAATGAGGTCGGATCGTGGAAGTGGTCGGGTCGGGTCGAATTGAGTCAGGTAGAATCAGGTCGGGTCGGGTCACAAAGTTTTCGAAGTGGTTCATCACTCAGCATTCTGTTTCAGGAGGACTTCGAAACACCGGAGGACTTCGGAAGGACTTCGAAACACCGAAGGAGGACTTCGGAAGGACTTCGAAACACCGAAGGAGGACTTCGGGAGGACTTCGAAACACCGAAGGAGGACTTCGAAAAAAGGCGACACACAAAATCGATTGAGCTCTCTCTCTCTCTCTCTCTCTCCCTCTCTCTCTCTCACTCTCTCTCCCTCTCTCTCTCTCACTCTCTATCACCACGGCACACACACATCTCCAATCCCAGGACTTTCCTGCGCCTCACGGAGACTCATTTCTGGGCTAAATTGGCAGCAGAGCAGGATCTGGAAACGAACAAAAAACCCATCGAGCTGGAAATACACGACTGACGGATCAAAGATGTTTTGTCTTGTGCGTGGGAGGGTGAACCAGTCAACCCACCATCACCATTTCTCTCACCATTCTTAGGGAAGGTGCTCCAAGCGGCCGGAAGAATAACTAACTACCATGAACTACGTGCCAACAAACAACAACATGTAACTCCAGAAATAATTTTAGGATGTTGCCAAGAAATAAGGCACTGAAAGTACTTTAGGATATCGCAAAGAAGGCGCCGAAAGTACTTTAAGATATCGCAAAGAAGACGCAGAAAGTACTTTAGGATGCCTTCAGACGACGTTGAATTTATTTTGATCACTAGGATATCAAAAGACTACGCCTGGGACCCATTGAACCTTCAACATGGACTAAGACATGGTCCCAAGCCACATGGATGGAGATCCATGTGGCCATGGATCCATCAATCCATCCAGGACTGCCCACAAAGTTTTCGAAGTGCAGGCGATGAGTCACAATAACGTGGCTAAAGTATGTTGACCAGACCACACACTAGAAGGTGAAGGGACGACGACGTTTCGGTCCGTCCTGGACCATTCTCAAGTCGATTGTGGTTCGAAGTGGTTCATCACTCAGCATTCTGTTTCGGGTGGACTTCGAAACACCGAAGGAGGACTTCGAAGAAAACTTGAAGGAGGACTTGGAGAAAAAATATAGGACTCTATATAGGACTGTATAGCACCACAAGATTCCTGGACGCTATAGGACTGAAGATCTCTCTACTGGACTCCAGAAGGTTTTTAATGGTATATGTCAGGTAGATACTCGCTAGATACGTTCTTATATTCTTTGATTCTCATGTCAGATTCTTTCCTCTCTCTCTCTCTCTCTCTCTCTCTCTCTCTCTCTCTCTCTCTCTCTCTCTCTCTCTCTCTCTCTCTCTCTCTCTCTCTCTCTCTCTCTCTCCATACCTCACCAAGGGCAGCCTCCAGGACTTCACCTTTAATTCCTGAGGCGGTAGTCATGCCTGAATTCAGCTCTGGACCTATTTCCTTCCCTCTCAGTAAGTTGGGCTGGATGCTTTAATGTAATGACTCCCTCTCTTAATTCTCCTGCCTTCTCTCTCTTTTTTCCTCCTTCTGTCTTAATTTCCCCCCCCCCCCCCTTCTTTCTTTCTTCCCTCTGTCCTCTTTGTCTTTTTCCTTCCTGTTTCTCTTCCTCATTTGCTTATTATCATTCCTTTCTTCGTTTCTGTTTTTTCTCTTCTGCTTTCTTCTCTTACTTTTTAATGCATTTTTCTAATTTTTTCTCTATTTTTGGATTTTAAATTCTAATTTACCTTTCGGTTTATTTATCACATCTCTTCATTCCTGCTTTCTTTTTTCGCTGTTTTGTTAATAGTTTCTGATTTCATTATTCCTATTCCTTTCTTTCAGACTTGAACCCCTTTTGTGAACATATAATTACACTCTAAAACAGTCTCGTACTTCTGTTGGACCCGAGTTCGAATCTCCGATGATTCAAATGAATGAAATTACACCCCATTCATGCCAACTGACTCACGTTGATGAGACGTAAACACCATTCTGGAGTAGTCAGCTGGTGGATCAGCTGAGCCGGGTCATTCATAAATTGAATCCACACTTTTATACTCAATGGTGGAAAATATGGCCTCTCTGTGCCCTCTAAAATGTCAACAAATATCAAAATAAGCTCCAAATATGATATTTAAAGTTTCATAAAAGTCCAGAGAGTGCCTCAAGCGTCCAGAGAGTGCCTATGTCAGGCACTTTGCATTCCTTAATAAGAAGTGGCATGAGTGCCAAGCACCGAACCCAGAGGGGCACCCTGCTTGTTACTCTACACCAGTTTGACTCCACGTCCCTCACTATGGCTCTCTAACTCCAGCCCGTTAGGTATTCTCTAACCCATGTCAGTGCTTCTCCTCTTACTACTGCCTGCCTCTCAACCTTATGTACAAGCCTCTTACGTGGCATTGTGTCAAATGCTTTCAATGGCATTGTCGTTGTTTTATGTATTTGTTGCAAGCTCTGTTGCATCTATACTCTGCCCGTTTGTTTTTCTCTCTCTGCCCGGGAATCAAACCCGGGCCCGTGGATTCCAAAACCGCTAGTGGTCTGTGTGTGTGCTTACCTAGTTGTACTGGCAGGGGTTGAGTTTCGGCTCTTTGGTACCGACCCTCAACTGTCAATTTACTGGTGTGTGTGTGTGTACTCACCTAATTGTGCTTGCGGGGGTTGAGCTCTGGCTCTTTGGTCCCGCCTCTCAACCGTCAATCAACAGGTGTACAGGTTCCTAAGTGCGTGTGTGTGTGTGTGTGTGTGTGTGTGTGTGTGTGTGTGTGTGTGTGTGTGTGTACTCACCTATTTGCGCCTGCACGATCGAGCATCGGCTCTTGGATCCCGCCTTTCTAGCCGCCTGTTGTTTAAAGCAATGACTCTAATGACTGAATATCATGTTGTTGTTATAGATTTAGCTACTCACAACGAAGTGTCCATGTAGCACGGGCTATGGCGAGCCCGCAACTGAATATTAGACAAGCATGCCTGATATTCAATCCGCCTATCACCTGACCCCAGTATGTGTACACATGTACACATTTGCGTGCACATGTGATCCCTTCCCCCCCCCCCCCCACAACGACCCTCCATCTTAACCCACAAGATGGCGCCTAATTTGCATACGAGCCAGTTGCCATAACTTGAACCACTGCCTTAAAAAAGCATAAAAATTTCAACAGTAACTTAGAATTAAAATTTCCGAGGCAATTTCTTTTAAGAAAAGGCCTTCGTTACTTGGATATCTGGTTGTTATAGTTATCAGTTATACCTGTTATAACAACCGGCTATACCTGGTTGATCAGTCCAGCAACCAGGAGGCCTGGTCGACGACCGGGCCGCGGGGACACTAAGCCCCGGAAGCACCTCAAGGTAACCTGGTTGGTTAACTGACGCCCATGTTAATTAACATGTTTATGGGACGTGAGTGTGTGTGTGATTTGATGGGTGATTGTAACCTATTGTATGAATGTATGACCTATTGTATGAGTCGCCTACTGTATGTGTGGCCTACTGTATGTGTGAGTTATTGCATGCGTGTGTGACTGTATGAACGTAGCATGTTGTATGACTGTCCTATTGTATGACTGTGACCTATTGTATGAATGTGACCTATTGTATGAATGTGACCTGTTGTATAAATGAAACGTAATGAATAAATGTGACCTGTATAAATGCATGAATGTATGAGCTAATATATAAATGCATGACCTTTTGTATGACTGCATAAACTGTTGTATGAATGCATAATTGTATTAATTCGTGAGTTGTACTCATACACGAGTGATTGTTTTAATGTATTGGTAAGTTGTACGTTTCTGCAAGAGTATGAATGTATGATTGACTTCATGGACGGTTGTATGAATGTATAAACGACAGCATGGGAGGATGTATGAATGTATGAAAAAAAACAGGGACGGTTGTATGAATGTATGAAAGAGAGCATATACAACTGAACGAAGGATAACATGGACGGTTGTATGACTGTATGATTGTATGAAGATCCTCAGAGCCTGTGGTTCACATAGAACCACAGGCTCTGTGGTTCAGAACCCTCTGTTGTTCCTACATAGGGATGGTGCAAGGAATTCAATTTATAGTTTTGCCCTCTCTCTCTCCCTCTCTCTCTCTCTCTCTCTCTCTCTCTCTCTCTCTCTCTCTCTCTCTCTCTCTCTCTCTCTCTCTCTCTCTCTCTCTCTATTCCTTCCTGATCCTCCTCCTTTCCTTCCTATTGTCGCTATTCCCCTCTTTATCTGCTATGTCAGTTCCCCCTTGCCCTCTCCACAACTGTCTAGTGATAGAGGATTCACACTACATTCTTTCCACACCCACACACGCGCAAGCACACACACACACACACACACACACACACACACACACACACACACACACACACACACACACACACACACACAGGGGGGCCGATGCCCCTGTTCACCTAGAAGTAAATAGGTACCTGGGAGTTAGACAGCTGGTACGGGATGCTTCCTCTGTGTGTGTGTGTGTGTGTGTGTGTGTGTGTGTGTGTGTGTGTGTGTGTGTGTGTGTGTGTGAAATATGTAGATAAGACAGAAGAAAATAGATTAGTAGTCAGTACATTAGACAACCGATGGTTAAAAAGGCGGGGTCCAAGAGCTAACAGCTCTTGGACCCTGCAGGCACAAATAGTAAATACACACACACACACACACACACACACACACACACACACACTCGCTTTTATGGAAAGCTAGTTCTACACTCCCTTGTTCTTGTCTTCCCTTGGCTGAAGCTTGGTCTCCCCTTCGTCTTCGACGAGGAAGTTTCATTCTGCAACTTCTACCAGTTTTGCTCTCCATGTTTTTCACCTCATCTCGGATCCATTAATTCCCAAACAATTTGCCCATGATTGGAATCTTCCGTTACTAGTAGCTTCCCGCCAAACACACACCGAAACTACGGCGTTGGTACAACGTTTGAACAAGTTTTAACACCACCTAACCAGCTATAACAACCAATATAGCAAGTTGTAACAACGTTCTAATACGTCATAAACACGTTAAGCCAAGATGTAACAACTTTATTACAAGTTGTAACAAGCGGAAAATAAGAGACAGTTTCGGTTTGTGTTTCCAGGGTTTGCTCTTTTGCATTCTCGTATTCTTGTCTGGGTCTTCAATAATTATCTGGGGGATTGTATCCAATTTTCTCCTTTCACCGACATGATTTCCACAACATAATCCGCATTATTGATATCCTCCTCTACAGCGATCTCTTCAAACCTGTTATCTCTTTTGACCCCGCTTACCCTTCTGCTTTCTTTCTCGTCTTGCTATCTGGTATTGTCTCGGGAATTTGCATTAGTAGTCATTTCCGTTATTGTAGTTTCTACTATTTCTATTTTATCTGGGTTTGTTTTATCAGTCCTTTCTTTCAATTCACCCACTTTATTTGATAACCCATCAACATTTGTGTTCCAGATTTTTAGCCTCGTCATGGAAAGCATAAGGGGCGGATGAGCTTGAGGAGAGAGCCTTGAAGTGGAGGACAGTTTAATAGTGATGGTTAGTGATTTAACTGGTAGAGAGGAGGAGGGGCATGTTGTTTGGGGGAAGGCTACGAACATATGCTGTGGATCAGGAATCAGTGAGGTATATAAAGAATAGTTGTGGCGTGTGGGAGAGGAGACAGGTGGAATGGAAGATAGACGATAGAAGGTTGTTAGGTTCGGCTGGGGCAAGGTCATAGGTACTCACCTAATTGTGCTTGCGGGGGTTGAGCTCTGGCTCGTTGGTCCCGAAATCAGGTGTGATGCCTTAGTTACGCACTTGTTGTCAGCACTGGTTACTGGTTGTAACTGAACTCCCTGCATGTTCTGGCGGCTAATTTACCAAACGCCTGCCTCCTCCTCTCGCCAATACCTTAGACAGGATGCTCCCTAGGCTGCTGAGAATTGGTGTGAGATTCTTCCCCTGTTGCCCCTTTGTCCACACCCCTTAAATTCTCTCTCTGTTCCTACCTCCTCCTTGTACACCAGTAGACGGGGTCTCAAGAGCTAGACCCAATACCCTCATCGTCACGGTTAGTTAAGCACCACATATCTTGGATTTACTTTCTCGCAGGACTCGCCAGTGCTCGCTAAGAGACTCCCTTCAGTCTTCTCTTTCTCTTGATTAACGTGAATCCTTTCAAGAGCTCTTGGCACCAGGAATAAGAGAAATGTGGCTAAGGAATCCTTACACTGACACAACACTCCCAAGTTTCCCCCTGAGAGAGAGAGAGAGAGAGAGAGAGAGAGAGAGAGAGAGAGAGAGAGAGAGAGAGAGAGAGAGAGAGAGAGAGAGAGAGAGAGAGAGAGAGAGAGAGAGGATAAAGTAATAATAAATCCATACCTGACATCCAATAATAACAAAACTAGAATAAACTATACTACACAAACACCATTAACTACTAATTGTATTTACCAAACTACAGCCATTAAGCTATAACTACAATCAGTACCACAATCACCTCTCCAGCCACCACACCTACCACTATTTACATCAAAACAAACATTACCAACGATACAACTACTACTAACTACCCCACTATATTAGAACTACTATTGGGACGGAGTTGTAACAACCTTAAGCCTATGTATTTCATCGCCAGTAAACGAAAGTATTTATTACTAATATTTTTTTAATTATTTTATTAATTCATGTGTATTTTAAATAATTTTCTCTCGTGCTATTATTACATTCTTAGTATCTTTATTAAAGAATATTGTGTTGTTTTAAATACATAATCCCCCCCCCCCTCGTTTTAGGTTTTAAAACAGGAGTTTTTTGTTAGTTTTTAAAATATTTAAAAAATGTTTTAAATACATCATCGCCTGTTTTAGCTGTTTTAAATACATAATTCCCCCCTGTATTAGATTTTAAAACAGTTTTTTTTAGTTTTTAAAATGTTTTAAATACAAAATCGCCTTTTTTTAGTTGTTTTAAATACATAATCGCTTTTTTTTAGTGGTTTTAAACACATAATCAGCAGTTTTACTTCTTTTTAATACAAAATCGCCGGTTTTAGGTCTTTTAAATTAGAGGTATTAAATAGTTCACACGGCCCATGTGAGGATTAAGTCGAGTCAAAATTAATTTACGTCAATCACCAATTGTTTCTTGAAGTCGACTGAAGAGAGTTTACATGATGGAGAGCGACTCCAAAAGTTTATTTTGAAACGATGCGGTGGTTTTGCAACGCATATCCGCCCATTCTCATTATTTACCACTTCGTAAAAAAATGCAACGGTTTTACCCAGCCAGAAACGTAAATAGTGCCACTGTTTTGCCTGACCGGAAACATACAAACGCAAGCAAGCTATTTGATATATCGAAGCCGATGCCCTGAAAAGATCAGTATTATATTGCATGAAGTTTTTAAAATACCTCTTCAAAACTTAAGGCTTTTTTGTAACGTTAAAATAACGTTTTTTCACGTTTTTTTTATATTTCAAATCAACTGGAGACTATTGACGGGTCAGAGGCCTTGCAGACTGCTAGAGTTGTGTAAGTCCTCATTCAGCGATAGAGGCAGATTAGAGCAATTAGTGAGTGTCATGTCAGACTTCCGTGATCAAGAGAATATTCTCTTCGACCTCTTATGAAGACTCATTCATGTGTGGTGGGTCCACACGACCATGTCCTGTCTGTCTGTCTATCTGTCTGTCTCTCTGTCACTCAGAGTACCTCCTAGCCAGAAATATTAACATAATTAAGCCTATCCACATCAGGGACACTCAGGGCTTTACTGTGTCAGGGGACAGTGAACCTGTTAGGCTTATCGAGGTCCCCCTAGCCAGGGACTGGTCACGTGACCAGCTCTAGCTCCTCTTGCGTCCTCCCAACGGACAAAATACAGCCTGCTAAAACGTACGAACCCAAGCCACCCACCTAACCTAACAGACATACTCATAGGAAAATGTGGCTGTTAACGAGACGCTACTTTTCTTAGCACGGTTGGGGATTTTGGCGTCAAATTGCGTTGCATTATTTGAAAGGACGGGTTGACCTGAACAGGATGCAACCCACAACAGTTTAGATCCTCCCGGGTACCTATTTACTGCTAACTGAACCGAGGCATCAGATTTAATCGAGAAAACCGTCTCTCCCTGTCCATGAATCGAACCCGGGGCCGAGCAGTTGTGAGGTAACTACCTTCCAGGTGAATCAGGTGATTGTATCATAGACACAATTAGGAAATATTGTTAATGGCCTTGAAAATCGTATCTTTTTCTCAATACGGAGACATTAAGTTGTTTACTTACCGAAAAAAGACTCGAACCTAAACAAATATGGGGAAAAAAAAATTGGGTCCAAGATCGAACCCTGGTTCATATTTACCTGTTCATGGTCACGGTCGAGCCAGCTATCATTGCTCTGCAAGGAAAAAAAAAAGGTGTCCATTTTGAGAATGGTGCTTTGATCCGAGACAATATAGTATGGTGGGCTGGTTGCTTCCCTTTTCTCTCTCTCTCTCTCTCTCTCTCTCTCTCTCTCTCTCTCTCTCTCTCTCTCTCTCTCTCTCTCTCTCTCTCTCTCTCTCTCTGTCTCTCTCTCTCTCTCTCTCTCTCTCTCTGTCTCTCTCTCTCTCTCTCTCTCTCTCTCTCTCTCTCTCTCACTCTCTCTCTCTCTCTCTCTCTCTCTCTCTCTCTCTCTCTCTCTCTCTCTCTCTCTCTCTCTCTCTCTCTCTCTCTCCCTCTCTCTCTCTCTCTCTCTCTCTGTCTCTCTCTCTCTCTCTCTCTCTCTCTCTCTCTCTCTCTCTCTCACTCTCTCACTCTCTCTCTCTCACTCTCTCACTAAAAAGGGGTTCTTTAGTCTCGGGAAGCATTAGATTATGTCGGATTTATTAAGTTTTCATCGTGGGAGAGAGATAGTTAGGAGATGATGATGATGAAAGGATGCTCGGAGGCTGGGAGAGAGAGAGAGAGAGAGAGAGAGAGAGAGAGAGAGAGAGAGAGAGAGAGAGAGAGAGAGAGAGAGAGAGAGAGAGAGAGAGAGCAAATGAAGGAATGGGAAATTAAGAAACGAGAGAAGCAGCAACCAAACAACAACTCAGTACAATAAGAAACATATAAATTAAAAACTAAATAAATTAATTGTTGATCCCCAGAATGCCAATTATTATCTTCTCCGAGGCTAAGGGACCTCACATATCCTATTAGTATC